>NC_139623.1:29047170-29082170 GCF_964638095.1 Poromitra crassiceps | reverse complement strand
TTAATGATACATGAATAGTAGATATATACACCTTAAAGGGTTAATGATACATGAATAGTAATATACACCTTAAAGGGTTAATGCTACATGAATAGTAGAGATATACACCTTAAAGGGTTAATGATACATGAAGAGTAGAGATATACACCTTAAAGGGTTAATGCTACATGAATAGTTGAGATATACACCTTAAAGGGTTAATGATACATGAATAGTAGAGATATACACCTTAAAGGGTTAATGCTACATGAATAGTAATATACACCTTAAAGGGTTAATGCTACATGAAGAGTAGAGATATACACCTTAAAGGGTTAATGCTACATGAAGAGTAGAGATATACACCTTAAAGGGTTAATGCTACATGAAGAGTAGAGATATACACCTTAAAGGGTTAATGCTACATGAAGAGTAGAGATATACACCTTAAAAGGTTAATGCAGATGAGAGGGGGATGGGGGTGAGATGTAGAGGATAAAAAGCTGAAGTGTGAGGAAGACAATGTGTTCCTCTGTTAGATAATTGCAGCTAAAGAAATTGTCTGTCTCTATAATTACCATTACTATTATTGTTACCATGATCAGGGTCTGTGTCACTATCATTACTGTCCACACAGACAGGCAGGGTCCACATGTCTGTCTGTCTGTCTGTCTGTCTGTCTGTCTGTCTGTCTGTCTGTCTGTCTGTCTGTCTGTCTGTCTGTCTGTCTGACACTGAAAAGACGGTGCTATGTGGAAGAGAAAGGAAACCAATGAGAGAGAGAGAGAGAGAGAAGAGGTAGAGTGGGCAGACATTTAGAGAGTAATGGGCTTCCTTGTTCTTCTCTCGCTCTCTACCAGCCTAATGAGGGTGCTAATTAAAGTAGAAGGAATAACGCGTGGATGTGCTGCAAATTCATTTCTACCATTTTGTTTGAGTCTGTGCACGCACGTGTGTATGTACGTGCACGTGTGTATGTATGTGCACGTGTCTGTGCGTGCACGTGTGGCTGTGCGTGCACATTAGCGCCTTTTATTTATTGTTCCTACACCCCATTCTCGCATTTGACTCTATTTACTCTCCCTGTTGACAAATGAAAGAGATCAGCCATGAGCATCTTTTCCTCCTACCATCTTCCAGTGTGGTAGCATTGATTTCAGTGCTGGAGGGGCCGGTCCCGGCTCTGTTGAAGGCCTGGACCACCACTCCGTACTGGGCGAACTTCTTCAGGTTGTCCAGGGTGTACACCTCGCTGTCCCCGGTAGCCTTCATCTCCACGATGCTGTACTGGCCATTGCTGCCCGGCCCGTTCTCTCTGTAGCCGATCTGGTAGCCTCGGATCAGGCCGTTCTGTAGCTCCTTCTTAGGGGACTGCGAGATAGAGAAGAAGTTTGTCAGGTTAAGTGTGAATATATGATGCTAATATGATGCTAAGCTTGTCAGGTTAAGTGTGAATATGATGCTAATATGATGCTAAGCTTGTCAGGTTAAGTGTGAATATTATTGACGTGCGATTAATTCGCATGTCAATAATATTTTCCGAACCTATAGCAGTCAATGCAACCGTGCACACCAACGGCGAAGTTTCGCTGAGCGTTATTGCAGTGTTTATTTTTTCGAACTGCGGTCGATTTTTCAGAAATGCGCTTGCGACGTGTACACATCTGTGGCTGTGATTGACAGGTGGGTCAAAACTCGCATCGCAATTCCGTGCCGTATATTCACATCGCTCTTGATGTGTAAGGACCTTGAATATGATGCTAAGCTTGTCAGGTAAAGTGTGAATATGATGCTAAGCTTGTCAGGTTAAGTGTGAATATGATGCTAAGCTTGTCAGGTTAAGTGTGAATATGATGCTAAGCCTGTCAGGTTAAGTGTGAATATGATGCTAAGCTTGTCAGGTAAAGTGTGAATATGATGCTAAGCTTGTCAGGTTAAGTGTGGATATGATGCTAAGCTTGTCAGGTAAAGTGTGAATATGATGCTAAGCTTGTCAGGTTAAGTGTGAATATGATGCTAAGCTTGTCAGGTTAAGTGTGAATATGATGCTAAGCTTGTCAGGTAAAGTGTGAATATGATGCTAAGCCTGTCAGGTAAAGTGTGAATATGATGCTAAGCTTGTCAGGTTAAGTGTGAATATGATGCTAAGCCTGTCAGGTAAAGTGTGAATATGATGCTAAGCTTGTCAGGTTAAGTGTGAATATGATGCTAAGCTTGTCAGGTTAAGTGTGAATATGATGCTAAGCTTGTCAGGTTAAGTGTGAATATGATGCTAAGCTTGTCAGGTTAAGTGTGAATATGATGCTAAGCTTGTCAGGTTAAGTGTGAATATGATGCTAAGCTTGTCAGGTTAAGTGTGAATATGATGCTAAGCTTGTCAGGTAAAGTGTGAATATGATGCTAAGCTTGTCAGGTTAAGTGTGAATATGATGCTAAGCTTGGTGTGGAACACCCTCAGCTGTACTCAAATCACTGTGCAACACTGTACTGAGCTAGCTTTCACACTGTACTGAGCTAGCTTTCACACTGGCACCCTACACTTGCGAATGTGAACGCCACCGAACCACATAGACAACACACGGGTGAGGCAAGTGTACCGTTCCGTTCCCGAGCGCGGAAGAGATTTTGTAATGTGACAGCTGACCAGCGGGGGAGAGGGGAGTAATCGTACTCGGGCGCGGAACAGAACGGAACGAAGGCACTCGTTCCCAGTGAGAAAGCCTCCTTTACAGCTTTTGTAAAACAGTAGGTAATACAGTGGTGATATCAGTGTATTATATACCAGTCTGGTATATTTTAAAAATAAACACAAGAACACAAATGCTCAATGAATTCAATATTTTTAATTGATTCCCTGATGATGTATGATTATTTTCGGCTCCCCTGTCTTATCTAATGGGTAATGGGTCTTTATTCCCGCTTTTCTTATGCACTTGCACCCTTTGCCACTATGCATTCCTTTCTCAATAAAGTACTGTCATTATTTGGACTAGCTTTGGCTGTGGGCAGAGTACCGGCATGAGAAGTGATTTTTTTTCTGCTAGCGTATTAACATTTACATGAACCGTTGAACAGTCAGGGGTGTGCATTTACGAGGTGTTTTACAAAGACTTGCATCGTGTCTCAGCCAATGAGCAATGAGGACTGGAACTATCCGTTTTATGATACAGAACAGATGGATCACTGCATCACTGATTTATTCTACAGTTATCTCCGGTAGAATTGCATAATGATATTACATAGTAGTAAAGTAAAAACAACAGTGATTTTACCCTCCATGTGACCCGTATGCTCTGAGATGTCATTGGCGTGAGGATGACTTCCATAGGCGGCCCGTCAGGTTCTGTTGTTGAAAAATGTCAAATGAGACGTTACGGTCCACACAGAGGAGTAAGTATGAGACAGAAGAAGATGGAGACACAGGGTTCTCACACCTTCTTAAACAGCAAATCCAAGGACTTTCCAGGCCCAAACACGGTATAGTATGAGACACAGATCAAGCTTAATTACTGTTACAACACTGAGAATCTGTATAATGAGAACTAGCAGCTTTACAGCAGCTGACAGACAACAATTAAAAAGAGTTTGGATGAAACGGCGCATGAAACACGGATGCACAGACGGCGGGAGGCACGTGCAGGAAGCGTAATGTAGCCTATTTACTAACGTTAAGAAAAACAAATATCAAAATAACTTGAATTTCTATAAGAGTTGTTTCTATTCTTGCACAAAATATATACATTTAAGCACTTTCAATGGCCCATGTTAAAAACTTTCAAGGCCTTGATCACCCCCCCCCCCCCCCCCCCCCCTTCAAATTTTCAAGGATTTGAAGGACCCGTGGGAACCCTGAAGACATAGAAACAGAGGACAAATGTTTGTGAGGAGAAAACCATTGCTTACGTGCTTCCTCGGTACTGATGGTGAGTTCCTTGCTGGGCAGGCTGCGGCCGATCTTGTTGAAGGAGTACATGCGGATGCTGTAGACACAGGCTGGGTGCAGCTCCACAATGTTGGCCTGGTTGTTGGTGGGCGAGATGTTCCTGGTCGTGTACATGTGATCCCAGGAGTCTGTCAAACAGGGGGGGGGATTAGAGATTAGACTAGAAAACACATTTAAGCCTACAATATGTAATATTTTGGTACAGTAGACTGAAATGGAGGCTTTAGTTTGGATCCCTACCGGACTTGTTCTTGTACTCGATGTCGTAGCTGGTGATGATGCTGTTGCCGTCGAACCTTTGGATCCAGCGCAGGTTCATGCTCCTGTCCTTCACCTCCCTCACTTCCAACTCAGGGGGGTCTGGGGGTTCTGTGTGTGTGTGTGTGTGAGAGAGAGAGAGAGAGAGAGAGAGAGAAAGAGAGGGAGGGAGGGAGAGACAGACAGAGACAGAAAGAAAGAAAGAAAGAAAGAAAGAAAGAAAGAAAGAAAGAAAGAAATGTGAAAAAAGAGTTTAGGGCTCGGTATTGTGAGCTCTAATGCTTCAGTACATGAAAAAAGTGTGTTAAGTAAGTGTGTGTGTGTGTGTGTGTGTGTGTGTGTGCGTGTGTGTGCGCACAGACACACACACACACACACACACACACACACACACACACACACACACACACACACACACACGTGTGTAGTATTGATACCTTGCACAGTGAGTTGGATGAGGCCTCGACCTTCTCCATAGGAGTTGATGGCGTGGCAGGAGAAGAAGACAGAATCTCCACGCTCTGCTGGGTTCAGCTGGGAACACAAACACAAAGGTCCAAATCTGCTCCACAACACACAGCACGGACTACAGATCTCAGCTCCTCCAGCAACACACTCTGCAAAAACAACCATCTTAACAAATCATTTCCTCCTGTATTGAGTTTTAAAATCCTCTTTTTCTTTTTGTGTGAAAAGGGTAAGATCGTTTCACTCTCACAATGCAAATTAACTAATTTCAATAATTTTCTCAAATTGTCATGTTCTTGATAATACTGGTGGCTTGATGTTTCTGTCTTGTTTTAAAATATTGAAATTTGTTTGCAGGAAATTCTCGAAACAAGTGAAACTGCATTCGAAACAAGCAGAATTACCCAACTACACTGGCAGAACATTTCACTTAAAAAAAGAAGGGGAAAAAGAGAATATGATTTCAAGACTAATCATTTCAAGGCTAAATTACTTGTTAATGACTTACTGGGGATTTTTGCAGTGTGCTTATTAATTTTCAATATTGTTTGCTCTGCATTCTGTTTGATCAAACAATCGTTCCGCGTTTAATTTCATTGTTGGTCGCGTTATATGCCATATCTGACCTTGAGTGTAGAGATGACTTCATCGCCCTTCTTGTTTATGGTGATGGAGTAACGGGGGTTCCTCTCTGCATCGATGACAGTGTCCCCTCTCTCCCAGCGGATGATGATGGGCTGCTCGCCCCTCGCTGTGCAGTTCAGCTCCTTGGTCTGGCCCTTCTTAGCCATGGTGGTGTTGGGGTGGCTGGTGATCATGGCAGGAACTGAGCACAATCACAGACGCGTCAGTGTGACCAATAGCATGATGATATGTCATAATGAGACAAGGGAACAGGGATATTGTATTATAAGATGTATGGACATCTCTATTTCTGCCCTTCATTCTCCATTTCATGCTTCAAGCCCCACTGGCTCGCTCACCCTCCCTCCTCCCAGTCTGCCTCTCCTCCTCTCAGTCTGCCTCTCCTCCTCTCAGTCTGCCTCTCCTCCTCCCTGTCTGCCTCTCCTCCTCCCAGTCTGCCTCTCCTCCTCCCTGTCTGCGTCTCCTCCTCCCTGTCTGCCTCTCCTCCTCCCAGTCTGCCTCTCCTCCTCCCAGTCTGCCTCTCCTCCTCCCAGTCTGCCTCTCCTCCTCCCTGTCTGCCTCTCCTCCTCCCAGTCTGCCTCTCCTCCTCCCTGTCTGCCTCTCCTCCTCCCTGTCTGCCTCTCCTCCTCCCAGTCTGCCTCTCCTCCTCCCAGTCTGCCTCTCCTCCCAGTCTGCCTCTCCTCCTCCCTGTCTGCCTCTCCTCCTCCCTGTCTGCCTCTCCTCCTCCCAGTCTGCCTCTCCTCCTCCCAGTCTGCCTCTCCTCTCAGTCTGCCTCTCCTCCTCCCTGTCTGCCTCTCCTCCTCCCTGTCTGCCTCTCCTCCTCCCTGTCTGCCTCTCCTCCTCCCAGTCTGCCTCTCCTCCTCCCTGTCTGCCTCTCCTCCTCCCAGACTGCCTCTCCTCCTCCCTGTCTGCCTCTCCTCCTCCCAGTCTGCCTCTCCTCCTCCCAGTCTGCCTTTCCCCCTCCCTGTCTGCCTCTCCTCCTCCCTGTCTGCTTCTCCTCCTCCCTGGCTGCCTCTCCTCCTCCCAGTCTGCCTCTCCTCCTCCCTGTCTGCCTCTCCTCCTCCCTGTCTGCCTCTCCTCCTCCTCTCTCCTCCTGCTTCCCCTCTCTCCATCCTCTCCTCAGACATAGATTATTGATTGGAGGGGGTTCCTGTGGTTTTGTTTTCATCACTAATTCATCAGAGCCGTTCACCAACAAACATTCAGGAGCGCACAGACAGGCTGCCGGAACAGATCAATCAATAGTAAAGACACCCTCAGACAGTGAGGCATATGCAGGAGAGACACTGTTTTGTTAGCTTCAGTAGAGACCCGGCTCTTGTGCAGGGCCAGGCTAGCCTGGGGCGAGGGGCAACTTAGAGCAGCTGATTCCCCCACCGAAAGCTAAGGCTTAGCTCTGCGAAGTACAATCCTGGAGATGTCTGCAAAGGTAAGAAGGGGAGAGAGCGAGAGCGAGAGAGGGAGAGAGAGAGTGTGATTGACACTTACTCTTGACAGTGAGGATCATGCTCTTACTGATGTCTGAGCCCACTGCGTTGGAGGCCTGACAGAGGTAGTAGCCTCTGTCGTCCTCCAGAACATGTCGGATCAGCAAAGAGCCGTTTGACATGATCTGGATGCGGCCGGTTAGAGGGACTGGGTGGTACTGCTGCGGGTTTCCTACACCTGAGGCACACAACACACAGCAGCTTGAGGCAAGTTTCAAACAGCTTTTAGAGGCTCAACATCCATCAATGCACGTTACTGTCTTCATTATTCCTAGTTCACATTGTCTTCTTACTATAATGTTATAGGGATGATGTGTTGATTTTACCCTTTGCATGCTTCCACATGACTTTTGGAGGTGGGTAGCCCTCCACAGAACAGTTGAGGACCCCAGCTTTGCCATAGATACCGTCCTGGTTGTTGGGCTGCACCACAAAACGCGGTGGCACTGTGAAGGAAAAACATGTGATTATCTTACTTTATTCAAAAATCAAGGTGATCAAGGTTTGTCGTATTCTTCTCCCATTTTCTCCCCAATTGTACTTGGCTAATTCCTCCTGTTCCGGTCGTTGCTCCACCCCCTCTGCTGATCTGGGGAGAGCTGTAGATGAGCACATGCTTCCTCCACTGCATGTGCAGTCGCCAGCCGCTTCTTTTCACCTGACAGTAAGTTTAACCGGTAGGACGTCGTAGTGCATGGGGAGGATCACGCTATTCCCCCCAGTTCCCTTCCCCCCGAACAACCGACCAGAGGAGGCACTAGTGACCGACTCATACCCCACCGGCTTCCCACCAGCAGACACGGCCAAATGTGTCTGTAGGGATGTCTGACCAAGCCAGAAGTACCGCTGCCGGGAACTGAACTGGGGTCTCTGCAGTGGTTTTACCTCTACACTACCCAGACATGCCGCTTTACTCTATAATAATAATAATAATAATAATAATAATAATAATAATACATCTAAAATGGAAAATAATAATGTGGAAACACTTCTCTTTAATCTCCGCTCCCACTCCACCTTGGTTATCACGTCCATCTCTGTGACCTAATTCGTCATCACTATGCCATTCACCTCTCTCTCATCCCCTCACCGGTAACTATCAGCTGTCGTTCCCAGCTGACGGTGGCGGCGGCGTTGCTGGCGATGCAGGTGTAGTTTCCGTTGTGCTTCAGCGTCACCTTGGAAATTTGGAGGGAGCTCATGAACTCTTTGGTCTCTATTCCCACGCCGGAGGCGGAGCCTGGTACGATGAGCTGGCCGTCTTTGTGCCAGGTGATGCGTATGGGCATGTCGCCGGATGACACCACGCAGGCGATGTACATGAGCTTCCCCACAGAGGTAGAGGGGATGTCGAAGGGCTGGATCAACGGCGGCACTGGAGTGGGGCAGAGTGCAGACGGTCAGAACAGGGTTCCCACTTCCCACACATCCTTAAACATCAAATTCAAGGACTTTTCAAGGAATTTTGAGACCCAATTCCCTCAAATTCAAGGACCCAACAGGGCATAGTTTGAGACACGGATCAAGGTTAATTACACTTACAATACTGATCATCTTTATAATGAGAACTAACAGCCTTTACAGAAAGCTCACATGCAACAATTAAAAAGAGATAGGCTTGAATGTGTCATAAATTCAACCACTTTCAATGACCCATGTCTAATTATGTCCATTTTCAAAAACTTTCAAGGCCTTGATTTCCCTCCCTCAAATTTACACACTTTCAAGGATTTCAAGGACCAGTGGGAACCCTGTCCGCTCACTATGCCGACAACCCGCAATGCCGATGGGATGCCGATGCGAAATAACGATGCAGCTGTCTGCTCTGTGTCTAATGGGCGAGTATCTGTCAAGATTACAGCAGGTTAATGGAGTTTTAATTTAGGGTTAGGGTTAGGTTAGGGTTACATGTAGGTTAGGGTTAGGGTTAGGCATCGGCATTGCTATCGGCATTGCGGGTTGTCGCAATTGCGGGTTGTGGGCATATAGACGCGGCACCAAATAAAGGCAACGTTAGACGGGTGTGGAAGGGTGGCAGTGTGGCCATCTGGAGCAATGCTGAGAGAGAGAGAGAAGGTCATTGGCCAGTGGGCTTCTCTACCCCCCCCCCCCCCCCCCCCCATCTCCTGCAGCCCATAATAGCTGCTCTGGTTAGAGTCCAATTGGCAGGAGAAAGTCATTCCGTTGCCATAGTAATGGAGGTTGGGGTGGGGGTACTACAGCTGAGACATCTGGGGGATTTAATCTAGGCCTCATTATTATTCATCTAATTAAATCAGAGACACACTCACACGCAGGCACACGCACACACATAAACACCCTTAAACACCTCTGCAGCTGCCCCACTAGCACCGGTGACCCGCTCACAGACAGAACAAAACACAGACACACACGTGAATTGATCACCATCTATCTGTGTCATCAAGACATTAACGCTGCACTGGACAACACCGCGCATTGGCGGCTCCAAAAGGCAGCGCGAGGGAACTGTTTGAATTTTTTTTAACTTCAATACCCAGAAATCATGTATTGTGACGTCAGCCAAATACAGACAGCATGCTTGTCTTTACCTACCTGACCAGTCTGTGATCGCTTTATAACAAAGAATACCAAAGGGTTGAGAGAGGCAAAAGCTCTAACATCAGAGGCCTGCTTTCTCTGGACAGAGCGCTACCCCCTGCTGTTTAGGACAGTCATTCACAACCTCATATATATATATATATATATACCTCATATATTCTCTAATTGTCTTATTAACTTATTGTCAATTAAATAATGGTGAAGTTTAATAAATCATCAGTTTGCTGGGGGACCCCCTGGAACCCCCTCAAGGACCCCTGGTTGTCCACCGATCCTACATTGAGAACCACTGCTTTAGGAGAGTTTCTTCCTGTGCGTGGAGAAGTGTCCATACCAGTATTTTAATTTCATTCTCATTTTCATTTTTCAATGAGAGGGAAGGGAGACTTTTCTCTATTGCCACCCCACTTTGGGAATTTGGCTGATAAGACAGTTGTATTTCTATATCAAACCTTGCTTATAGTGCGGATCAAATCTTCCCACCACTGTTTGCAAGCCTCTGAATGACACTCTGAGTCTATAGTGGCACCGTGCCCGTCACAGGGCACATCCCGCTCCTCCTGACGTTTACCTTTGACGGTGACGTGGACGGTCTGGTTGATTGACAGCTGCGGCTGGATCAGAACGCTACACAAGTAGGTGCCCTCGTCGGCACCCTTCTGCACATCCGTGAGCCTCAGCGTGCCGTTCTCAAACACCACTTGACGATGGTTGTCGGGCAGCTGCATGCCGTCCTTCAGCCATTTAATGGAGTAATACGGGTAGCCTATCACGCGACACGTTATGTAGGTGTTCCGCCCTGCCACTGCGGTGATGTCACGCATGGGTCTGATTCTGGGTGCACCTGGAGACACAGGGAAGAGAGGGAGGGGATGGAGGGAGGAGAGAGAGAAAGAGAGAGAAATAGAGAGAGATAGACAGAGGTAGGAGAGAGGGGCAGATGAGGTGAGGAAGTCCATGGCAGAGTAAGGGAGCAACCAAGGAGACAGGAGGTGAGGAGATAAAGGTTGAGGGATAGAGTGATTGGGGCAAGTCGAGAGGTAGACAGGGAGGTTAGTGATGCTCCCTTTACTGAAATCAGAATGAGGATATTTGTTACTCTTTAGCCTATTCAGTTATTCTGTGTATCTAAGTGATTGTGTGTGTACTGTATGTGTGGTGTCACTAACTCTACATACTGTAAGAGAGATAGATAGATAGATAGATAGATATAGACAGACAGACAGACAAACAGACAGACAGACAGACAGACAGACATATAGTGTTGTAGTCAAGTCACTATATCTCGAGTCCAAGTCGAGTCTCGATTCCCCCAGTGTTCAAGTCTGAGTCACCAAAGAAGAGTCTGAGTCAAGTCCCCATTACCTGAATCTGAGTCCAGTTACTGAACATGAGCGTGAATCAATATGGAGGTGGAAAACATATACCTGCCCTTACACGAAATAATGAATAATGTCACAAAACAAAACAAAAACAGTCTTTCTCAATTAACATGAAGCATGCATTCAAGTCCAAGTCATCAGTGCTCATAGATAGATAGATAGATAGATAGATAGATAGACAGACAGACAGACAGACAGACAGACAGACAGACAGACAGATAGACAGACAGATCGATAGATAGACAGATAGACAGATAGACAGACAGACAGAAAGACAGACAGACAGACAGACAGACAGATTGATAGATAGACAGACAGACAGACAGACAGACAGACAGACAGACAGACAGATAGATAGACAGACAGACAGACAGATAGACAGACAGACAGATAGACAGACAGACAGACAGATGGACAGATGGACAGATCGATAGATAGATCGATAGATAGATGTTTGTGTAGTTGTGTTGCATGTAATTGTGGGTGAAATGTAAAATGATGTGTATGTGCCCGCCTCCTCACTAGCCACTGTGTCTTGTGTGTGTGTCAGTATAGGATGGGGTGTAGAGTGCATGTATATTGAAAAGCAGACAGGCACCTCTTACGTTTATGCGCGCTTGGTACTCAGCGCTACCGGCCGAGTTGCGTGCCGCGCAACGATACACTCCCCCGTCGCGAATGAGCGGGCTGCTGACGTTGACGTGCGACACGGTCAGCCCGTCCGACAGGGTGTACTGGCTGGTCTTGTAGGCGGAGTCTCGCACCACAGGCTCGTCGTCCAGGGTCCATGTGATGGAGGGGGGAGGGGCTCCTTTGGCGCCACACATGAGGGAGAAAGGCTCACCAGGATTCACCACCCGCTCACTGAAGGAAGACACGATTCGAGGAGTACCGTCTGAGAGAGGGAGAGAGAGAGAGAAGATCAGAACATTCTTCTTCTTCACTGACCTTAATACGTATAACTTAGATATGGAAAGATATTGGAAACATTCATGCATTGCTAGCTATAGGGACTTTAATAACTTCATGCCAGCATCTCTGTGACACTGATAATGGTAAAAGATTTGGTGAATTTGTTTGACGACAGCCTTATGGTGTCCTATAGATCTATCAAAAGCCTTTGAAATGGGTTGCTTGATACTGATTATATCCCTCTTGCCCGGTTTGAAATTATAATCAAAAGTGGGCACATGAATGCTGTTCTAATTTCTATCTAATACTGGACTGTTTGTGAGCAATGGTAGATCACTTTTCTATACAGATGATGCTATCTTCTATGCCATTGCTTCCTCACTCCTTCTGGCTATTAGTGACCATCAAAAACTTCTAATACATTTCCAATTAAAATCATTGGTTGATCTCAAATAACAAATGAAAAAAGCTTTGTATTTTATATTCAAAGTGATGAATTGACTACATGTACGAATGGAAATAAAATCAAGTATGTCCTCCATTATATGCATAGGAAGCTGGATCAATGACAGTTATTTTAATTTAATCTACTGTTTGATCTATTAGAGTTTTAGAATATTAGAATTCGAATATTTTAGTTTACCCAACAGTAGAGCAATACAGTGCAGAGTTGAGAACTCTTCATTTACTGGGGGAAAACAGTTTTTGCAAACATCACTGTGATCACTGTGTTATATCAGAAGCTATTCATCAAAATGATTGATCTATCATTGATTGTTCACCTATCAAGCATTTCTGCAGACTTTGCCACTCTGTTGCTTATAGGACACAGTATTACATATACAGTAGAGCTGTATTCTCATGTTTCCCTAACATTCTGTGCACTAGATTTCTTGTAAAAAAAAGTGTTCTTGTTTTCAGTGGAATTTGCCTGATTTCACATAAAAGTCAAGTCAAATACACGTCAACGTAGAGATCCAAGGCTTTCTGTTATTTTGCTATTAGGATTTATAAGTTGCCCTCAAAGACAAGAATGTGACTTCCCTTTCCCAAATCCTATACAGTACTCCTGCAACATCCTCCTATCCCCCTTTTGTCCATGGCAGTGCCTCAGAAATTAAGAGGAAAATGGAGCTCGGTCAGTCATGGGCGAGACACCTCACTCCTCGTCGACCTGTGTGCCAAACTTCATAAATGGTGTGCAGAACTTTAGAAAACCATTCTCTATAAATCATGCCTGTTCTTTATTGCAGCGTCTAATTAAATCAAGGACATAAAAGTTCTATTATATTGAGAAAGTTTAACTTCAACCATAAATTTTCAAATCTTGGCAGCAAATAAAAAAACTCAATTATACTTTCAGATATGTTTGAATTTATGATTGTTGTTTCTTAAAATACCCCTACCTATATATAACCTAGTTTAGATTAAGCTAATGCTTCTTACTATGGTGCATGCAAAGAACTTAGGTCATAAAAACTGATATCAGCCTAGACAGGTAGGTAAAACGGATATCAGTCTAGACGGGTAGGTAAAACTGATATCAGCCTACACAGGTAGGTAAAACTGATATCAGCCTACACAGGTAAGTAAAACTGATATCAGCCTACACAGGTAGGTAAAACTGATATCAGCCTAGACAGGTAGGTAAAACTATTACTGCAAATAAAATAAGTGCTGTTAAACTGATTTTAGTGGGGTTTATCCTTATCTACATCCCTGCACATAATCTATACTTTTTTTAAATCAAGTTTTTTGGTTTTTCTCCCATTTCCCCCCAGTTGTACTTGACCAATTCCCCCTGCTGTCCTGGTTGTTGCTCCACCCCCTCTGCCGATCTGGGGAGAGCTGTAGAGGAGCACATGCTTCCTCCGATACATGTGCAGCCGCCAGCTGCTTCTCTTCACCTGACAGTGAGGGGGTTCACTGGCAGGACGTAGGAAGGATCCCCCCACCAAGAGGCGCCCCAAACGGCCAGAGGAGGCACTAATGTAGCGACCAGGACACAGACCCCACCGGCTTCCCACCCTCAGACATGGCCAATTGTGTCTGTAGGAACGTCTGCCCAAGTACCACTGCCGGGAATTGAACCCGGGTCTCGACGGTGGTAGGCGACCGCTTTTTCCTCTACACTACCCAGACGCCCCCACAGAATCTCTACTTGTATATTTCCCCTGTCAGCTCTGTCCACTTACCCTCTAGCAGAATAATGGAAAAGTCCTGAGCAGTGTGGCCCTTGCGGGAGGCGAAGCACTGGTAGGCCCCGGAGTGGAACTTCTGTGCAGCAGTGATCTGGAGGGTGTCGTTGTGTTGGCCCTGGATGGAGATGTGCTGGTCGGAGACGATGGGCTCCGTGTTTCTGTACCAGGTGATGGTGTATTCTGGAGAACCCTCCACGGTGCAGGTGAAGAACAGGGTGCTGCTGATGCCCGTCTTCAGGCTCTTAGGGGACAAGGTCACTCGTAGGGGGTCTGAGAGAGTGGCACACGTCAGAAAATACGTCAGAATTTTTGTGAGAAGACACATGCAAGAAAAACCTCCAAAAACATACAGAAATGCATATCGCTGTCAAAACCTCTTATCTCCAAAAATGTTTATGTTTCAGTAATTGTGAAGATTTTTTTTTTTTGCTTGATCACGATTTTTAAATTTTTCTAATGGGTTTTGAAATTCATAACCTTGCGTGGCAGCTGGATTCGCGAGATCATGATCGCGCGAGAAATCAATCTTACCACGTTGCCAGATATGCGTTTGAAGCTACGGGCCGGTTTTAGGTGTGACAACAGTGAGAAGCCAGCCTGTGGTAGACGGTGATAGACAGATGGATCATCCAATCACCTGCCAGGTATTTTTTGCCTTTTTCCAAACAGTTTCCAAAGACGAGTTCCCAGATGGTTCTGTGCAACAAACCATCTGGCCAAACTCAACGGTTGTCGAATTTTCTTACCTCCTAGATGACCATGTGACCATGATGACCATGATGACCATGTGACCATGATGACCATGTGACCATGATGACCATGTGACCATGCAGTCATTCAACTGAATAAAAAAACAACACGAAAATCACCCACATTTGTGTTTCTAGGTTTTCACATGAGAGAGAGAGAGAGAGAGAGAGAGAGAGAGAGAGACCGCAATCACTGGCAGTGACTCAATCAGTTCGACGCACTCATTATAAAAGCAGCTGGAGATATCTCTTCACATCTCTGTCCACTTGTGTGTTAAGTGTGTGTGTGTGTGTGTGTGTGTGTGTGTGTGTGTGCGCGTGTGCAAATGTCAGTGAGCAATAAGGCAGCTGGTGGTGTATGCTAGGGGGCATCGCTGTACCTCCCAACCCCCCTCACCCTGTCACAGTCACAGTGTGTGCTGCTATGATGTGCCCACTGGCAAAGCCTACCGCTACTCAATTCTCTCTCTCTCTCTCTCTCTCTCTCTCTCTCTCTCTCTCTCTCTCTCTCTCTCTCTCTCTCTGTGTCTCTCTGTCTCTCTCCCAGTCTTTGTTTCTTTGTATTCTCTACACAATGTACCGTTATCTCTCTCGTATTATCTTGTTATTACGTTGTAGATAATGTCATGTCTTTTCAGCCCTTCATTCTGGATGTCTGATTATCCCTCCTGCTCGCCCTCCTCCCCTCTGATGGAGAATGCTGCTGGCAGCTGTGTTAAGGATACAGTCTCAGCGAATTACTGCCCTGCCTGCCTTTTTTAGCCCTGATATGACGGGGCATCATACAGCCCACACACACATTTGTTACACGCACACTGTATGTGTGACTTATACGTGGGATTTATGCCTCCAACCAAAAGGAGTTTGTGAATCTGTCTGTCTGCCAGTCAACCAAATAGACAGCGTGGGAGTCTTGTCAGTTTGTGTGTTTATATATGTGTCTGGGTGGATATGATGTGTTTATATACATGTCGGGGTGGATATGATGGGGCTTGCACACCTATAACGTGCAGCTGTCCGGACACTTCTTTTGAGCCGAAGCTGTTGGTGACCTCGCAGGCGTAGCTGCCGCTGTCCTCCTGCCGCAGGTCGCTGATGGTCAGCCCGGTCAGGCGGCGCGTCCAGCGGGCGTCCGAGGGCAGCGGGCGGCCATCCTTCAGCCAGCGCACGGTGGGGCTGGGGTAACCTCCCGCCGTGCAGGGGAGCTCGATGCTGTGGCCTGCGTACACCTCCCCCGCCTGGAAACTGTCCAGGATGCTGGGCGAGGATTCGGTGGGGTCTGGAGGAGGGCACACCGGACAACACACTTTAGGTTCAGGATAGAGCTGCAACAATTAGTCCATTGATCGATCGATAGAAAATCAATCAGCAACTATTTTTAGAATCAATTAATCATTTAGACTAATTTTTACGAAACAAATACTAAAATGCTCTTCTTCCAGCTTCTTAAAAGTGAATATCTTCTGGTTTCTTTAGTCTTCTACTGTATGACAGTATGCTGATTATCTTTGGGTTGTGCACTCACTATCAGGACAAAAGAAGACATACAAGGACGTCATCTTAGGCTTTGGGGAAAAAGCGATTGACATTTCTCACCGTTTTGTGACATTTTATAGACCAAACAACTAATCGATTCAAGAAAATAATTGTGAGATTAAAGGAGCACTACACCGAAAAACAATGCTAATTTATTTTGCACATCCAAAAACTGTGGACCAGTGATATCATTCATGCACAAATGATATAACTCACTGGCTCTGGAACTTAACTCAAATCAACTCAATAACTGTCAAACTAAATGAATGCCTGCAAAACTGTTGACAGTTTTCGGATGTGTGTGAGATCATGTGCAAAATAAATCAGTATTGTTTTTCGGAGATTTAATCGATAATGAAAATGACCGTTAGTTGTAGCCTTATAGTTCAGGCAGTAGCGGAGCGTACGCCGGGGCAGAGGGTGCGGCCGCCACGGGCCCACTCGTCAGGGGGGCCCATCAAAAAAAAAAAAAAAAAAAAAAAAAATTTTTTTTTTTTTTTTTTTTTTTGCAGGCCAGGCCACTGGGCCTGGCTGGCAACCTGTGTTTTTATTTTTCTTCTTCAGAACAAGCTTGTCTGTAAAGTGGCTTCACTGTAGTCTTTCTTGGACATAATATTACTTGGCTCAATGAGTGACAAATTGTGTTTTCGGATATAGGGGCTATCAGCTATTTTACAGTTGTGACTTAAAATTACTTTATTTAATAAAGTCAGTGGTGTGAGTCTGAGAGGAATTCAATCAATAGACAATAACATTGGTGTGTTTAAAATTAGATATTCCACTAAATATGGCTAAAACCGATTCAAACATGCAAAAAAGGCACATTTTTCTTCGCGGCCTGGCAGGCCCGGTTCTACGGGGGTGCAAAAGCATGCATTGCACCCTTATTTTAATTGTCTGCATGCTCAGTTGAAAAGTAAAAAAAAAAAAAAAAAAAAAAAAAAAAATTTTTTTTATAAATGCTACAGCTGCACACTTACTGTTTAAACTTGAATTATAGTTGTTGTTTTTCTTTGTTCTTTGATGTGATTTTATGGCTTTTTGGCACCTATATGTAACCTTTTAAGGTTGAGATAATTGTATTATCATTATATGGTCCAAATATTTCAGTAAAGCACTTGAAACACTTGAAATATTCTTGCTTGGGTGGTATCATTCTACTTGAAATGATGGTCAAATGCATTATTTTTAGTAAAATAACATGTCAAATTTTTCGGGGCGGCCGGCCTTTGGCCGGGCATCTGCACCCCTTCCTATCTAGGATGCACCCCTAGTCATCTTGTTCTGGAACCGGCCCTGCGGCCTGGCCTGGCCTTCCAAAAAAAAAAAAAAAAAACTTTTTTTTTTTTTTTTTTTTTTGATGGGGCCCCCCTAAGAGCTTCGCCCCCTCTGGGCTGATAGGGTCGCTCCGCCCCTGAGTTCAGGATATAGGACTGCAGAGTGCAATGGAGAATTACAGTAGACAGGAGAAAACAATAATGACACCGCGCCACTCACCCATTACGGAGAGCCTGGCCCCGTTGCTTTGGCGTGTCTCGCCGCTGTACTTATGCTTGGTGATGCAGCGGTATGTGGAGAGGGCATCCTCCTTCTGAACATCAGAGATGTAAAGAGCCCCGAAGGAGGTCAGGGAGAACCTGTTACCTGAGGGAGACACAATCAGCACAGACAAACATGAACACCCCAACAAGAGCACAACCTTATCTCACAGCACTGGTAATAGTCTAATTTCACTATCAGTATTATTGATCCCTCTCACGTTTCAGTGAAACATTACAATTGACAGAAAACTGAACAAAACATGAACACGACACAGCTCAGACAGAGCAGAAAATTGATGACAGAAAGAAACATACAGTGAATACATCGACACTATGATGGGTGGGCACAAATCCACTCTGTGCTCATTGCAAACCCTTATTGCACTAAGAACAAACAGTTGGCACTACCTGCCTGATAATGTTGCTTCCCAATACCTGGCACTCTCTCAAGGCATGGAGGACACACAGCGGTCACTTACCCCACCCACAGCTCAGATGTACTGTCCCCCACACAACGTGAAACACTTCTGCACCACACTATCCACGCAAACACATAACCTAACCATCTTTAGGATATGTTTAATATTGTGATATAGTGTGATATACAGATTAAAGGCCAAAGCCAAAGTTCAAGTGTGTCAGTGTTGCCAGATTGGGCGGTTTTCCACCAATTGGGTTGTTTTGGGTTGAATTGTCTGGGGAAAAAATGGGCCTGGGCAGGGTCGCTTGTTTCCATAAACCTGCATTGCTTGGGCGGTTTTGTGCGTGCATTTTACTGGTTTTTGAACAGTCTTTGGGCTGGAAACCATCAGCTGTATCTGGCAACACTGGTCAGTGTGTGATGGGAGCTGCCAGGCTCTGGCCTATTTTCAGCTTTGTGCCAACATGGAGGGGCTGCGCCTGGTGATTGGAGGAGAGCGAGAGGGGGAGAGAACAGCCTCTTTGTAATAAGCACTAGTCAGTTTACCAGCATGTATTTACACTTGCAGAAAGGCGCACGCACACACACGCACGCACGCACGCACGCACGCACGCACGCACGCACGCATGCACGCACACACACACACACACACACACACACACACACACACACACCTCATTATATTTTCTTGATTGCCATAGACCTTATTCCTACAGCGGCCATTTTGAACTATCTATGATTCCTTGAAGGAATCGAAGGAATTTCCTTCGCCCGCCCTGCAGCTCGCCGAGCAGGGCCGCCGCGCGTGATATACTAGGGATCTCGTGCGCTCGATTCCTAGGCTCGCCCGCTACGTGGCCTCGCCCTGGCTGCTCCTTGATGGCATACTTCAGGGATGCTCCTCCTGGAGCTGGCAACATTCAGCTATCCATGGCTGAAGACGGGGGTCTGAAGCCAGACTCCCACTTCTTTTTTGTGTCACAGTGGTTTTTATGACATCACTGATGATGTCACAGTGGGATTTATGACATCACAGTGGGACATGGGACAGACAGACAGAGAAACAAACAGAGCCCTAGCTCCCATTTATATACTGATGATGATGATAGATGATAGATAGATGTTATAGCTTGTAGAAAACTATTGCCCCTCCTACAAAGGTGCACATCATACAAGAATTCGTAATTGAACACACATTTAATCTGCCTTTTAGACACAAAATGGCTGACTTGGGGGGGATGTGAAATAGGCGTATTGGACATGACTGCCCACTATAGCCAGCAGAATCTAGCCCATGGTAAGAGATAAAGCTAGTGGCTAATTAGCTGGTAAGCTAGCTGATGTCCCTGCTAAATTCAAGCTGTAGTTTGTAGTTATTGATTCCCAAGATTGCAAGGTAATTTGTAAGGTATATCTGAAGTCCTCACTTATGTGTCAAAGTAACAGTAGAATAAATATGCCAATCTTCCAGGTAGTTTCCCACCCTCCCCGTGTGTGACCTAACTTCAAAATGGCTGGCATGGGAACAAGGTCAAATATGGCTGTTTCACTTATCACCTATGTGCATCGCATTTATCCAAGCTATATGACAAGCAGCTAGGAGGGGTGCATCCATGTGCACCTGTGTGTTTATCAGCAGGGATAGTATATAGGCTCAATGTCAGCTTGGTGGAGAGCGCTGATCATGGATATGTAGAGTAGGCAGGTAGCAGTTATGGGCCGTGTGTGTGTTAAGGAACATATGACCTGAGCTACCGCGGAGGCTGCAATTTCACAGCAGCCTTTGTTTGCCCCCCAGAATGACGCCTTACAGGATAATGAGCACTTTAAGACCACGACTCCCACAACACCAACTACTCGCCTGTCACAACACCCTGACACGGGCGGGGGGGGCGGGGGGGGCGGGGGGGGGGGAGGGGATCAAGAGAGAGAAAGAGAGAGAGAGGGGGGGGGGGGGGGTTGCTGGATCTGTCAAAGCCATACTTTCTGTCTTCAGCAGGGGGCTGCATGGACTCATCCCATCTGCAGAGACGTGCCGAAACAACAGATTTAATCACATGATCTCCTTCACTATCTGTCCATCTTTTCATCAAGTTTTTTTTTTCTCCCCAATTGTACTTACTAATTCTCCCTGCTGTCCCGGTCGTTGCTCCACCCCCTTTGCAAATCTGGGGGAGTTGTACACTAGCACATGCTTCCTCCGATACATGTACAGTCAGACGCCAGCCGCTTCTATTCCCCTGAGAACAAGGTGTTTCCCCAGCAGGACGTAGCGCATGGGAGAATCACGCTATTCCCCTAGTTCCCCTTCCCCCGAACAGGTGCCCCCGACTGACCAGAGGAGGCACTAGTGCAGCGACCATACAGGACTCCTTATTACCCCACTGGCTTCCCAGCCCCAATTGTGTCTATTACATCTGACCAAGGCGGAAGTAGGGCCTACCGCTGTCGGGCATCGAACCCGGGTCTGGCCCCACGTTGACAGGCGAGTGCTTTTACCTTTACACTACCCAGAAGCCCCCTCCTTCGCTATATATCTGTCTGTCTTAACTGAGTGGCTTATTCATAGAATGTGTCTATCTTTAACTGACTCTCTTCGTCGATTTGTACAAAACCTGCTCTAACTCACCTTCCCCCGCTCTCGTTAAATTGATTGAGTCACTGCCACTGACTGTGGTCTCTCTCTCTCTCTCCCTCCCTCCCTCCCTCTCTCTGTCTCTAAGCAGAGTGGCAGACAGAGTAAAATATTAATTACTAAATCACTGTGCTCTCTCAGCTTTTATTCATGCTGACTTGACTAGATAAGGAGAAACAGAGCCAATGTTCCTCACTCATACAGACACACACAGAACACACACACACACACACACACGACCGCTGCACAAAAACATGCAGACATGCATGCATGCAGACACACAATCAGTGTTCAGAGTAGAAACTAGTGTCGTAGAGAAGCTTTTTTTTGATTGTGCCATGGTTAAATGGTTTTATAGTGGTTTTATAGTTTTATAGTGGTATTTCACACATGGAACCAAATCACATTTGACACTATCTCATTGAAGGACATTCATCAAATGTTTGATCCTAGACCATAGATTAGCTTACCACCGTTCTGTGTGTGTGAATCTTCTTTTGGTCTGTTGTATTTAAAGCACCATTGTACAAAGTAGCACTAAAGGCTTTTGCACACCAAGTCCGTATATTTCGTCCGAAATTGTTGCAGGTTTAAAAATAAATACGACCTCTTGTTGTGTCACTCACGTTTACACACTGACTCCGTCATTAAAGTTTTTGGAACAGGTTCGATTTTCAGCGTTTTTCGCATCAGCCAATAGATTTTTGCGAGCTGGGACCCGTCTGTGTTTTCAGATGACCGATTAAAAAAATGCTAAATATGGAACCATTAGGTGCTACTATAGCCTATGGAAGCATTCATGGATCTTTGAGCAGCTCGAAGGGACCATTTAGAGGTTCAAGTAATTTTTCCAAATAGAAATGGTTTCTATAAAGAACCCTCTCACCCGGAAAGAAGTGTTATTGAAAGAAGCTGCATTGCCTAGACAGCATCTTGTATGAGCATGGCCAGAGTCAAGGAGACACATTGGCGGCATGCACAAATTGCTCATTTTATCCTGGCTGCAGGCCAGAAGTTCCCAGAGGGTCACCATAAAAAAAACTGTTTCTGTATCATCAGGAAAATTATTTACATCTGTTTTGAATGCAGAAAAAAAAATCTGAGGAAACATGGCCAAAACGAAACTAAAAACGTCCCCCCCCCCCCCCCCCCCCCCCCCCCCCCCAAACCAAAACAACAGAACAAAATGTGCACACTATCTGAAGGCTTTTAAAGCCAAGGAGTACACCGGGCCCAGGTGGACCCAATCAGCCTAACGACCCCAACCAGGCTCCTGCAAGAGGACCAGGAGAGTGAGAGGGTCATCACACGACCTTTAAAATTTTGTTTTTTAAATATTGTTAAATTGCTTTCAAAACCACTTTAAAATTCCCACCCTTGGACAGAATTGACTTTTAAACTGAAAACTTCAACATCCAGGGGGGAGGGGGGAGTGGTGGGGGAAATGAGAGACTCGGCAAACAAAACAAAACATTTGACCAACAGAACAAAAGGTGCACACCACACACTGTAGGTGAGGAGGGAGAGAGACACTCAATGGTCTGAAGGCTTTTAAATGTAATGAGTGCATGGGGCCTAGGCGCACTCAATCAGCCTAACGACCCCAACCACCAAGCTCCTGCAAGACAGGGCCAGGAGAGTGGGAGGATCAAAAATGTTTAAAATATTGTTAAATTTCTTCCAAACCCGCTTTAAAATTCCCATCCTGGAACAGAATTGACTTTTAAACTGAAAACTTCAACATCAGAGGGGAAAAAAGAAAAATCTCTTGAAAACACATCAGATTTAACATTACAATACCTATATAAAACGATGCAAACACACCGGATGCTGAAGCGACAAGAAGCATCTGGAAGCACAGGCAGTTTATTTCCGTGCCCCTGTTCACAGATTATACCGGTCACACTGGCCGCTGTGCAGGCGGCTCACGGCCTGCAGCGATAGTTTCCACATCTGGTCTAATTTTTGCATGACCCGCGGATTGGATGCAGCAGTCAGGAAGTCAGTAGCCTACAAGTTGTGACCGGCGCAGACCAAACCAGAGCGCTTCTGGTGTGAATGGCCAGGCTCCTGTTCAAGCTGAATTTACGCGCGGCACTGCTTTCGGATCCAGTGTGTTTGCGCAGTAAGAAAAGTTAATTGTTTTTCCAGCATGAACTTTACAGTTGATTTTGGTTAGACATCATAATCACCATAATCTTTCTGATTACACGTGTGATTGTTGTTACATACAGTTTATATGTGATGCCTGCCTTGCCCTGTGCCACATGCAACAAACTTAGACCAATTTGGAGTGGACGTCACTGCAGTTGCACACGCATCGTGGTTGCAGAAAATCTGAGGAAAGTGAATGAGTAAAGCCCTTGAGCAAGGCACGTATACACCAACTGCTCCGGTGGCTGCTCAGTGGCCAACAGTAAAGCATTGGGCTGCTCCCTTGTGTGACTGTGTGCAACCATATACAATGTGAAAAGTGGCACACTGAAAATGAGTGTGTGTCCTTCTTTAAATAAATGATAGCAATATTTTTTTATTTTAAATCCAGCAAAATGTCCCCACTCCCCAGCCTTGTGCAGTATCTGACCTTCTGTATCACAACAGGCCTAACCTGCCGTTGTGACCAAGTCAATGGAAGGGGAGAGAAGGGGAAAATAATGGAAGTCTAAATGAGCGAGAGACAGAGAGAAAAAGAAAAAATGAAAGCACGACAGTGAGTCTATGAATAGGGTATACTGTACGTGTGGGTCCAACAGTGTGTGCACTGTGTGTGTGTGTGTGTGTGTGTGTGTGTGTGTGTGTGTGTGTGTGTGTGCGCGCATGTGTGTGTGAGTTAGCAGCCTCATTTTCTCACATGCAAATGAAGGCGTCGGCGCACAGATAACGAGGCCCATATTTCCACCTCCTCAGTGGGGCCATTATTTATTGATGTTCTGCATCTTTCCCCCTCCCTCCCACTCTCATGCTGTTGCTAGGGTCCTCTCACTGTTGCTTCTGCCATCCTCTTTACATTTTGGTGTCGTTTATTTGGCAATTATTAAAACACAGTCTACTTTACAATCATCAAGGACGAAACATAAAGGTCACACACTGAATCCCACTGTGGTACGTGAATGTAAAATACACAGGGAAATTTGTGATAGCAGTCAGTGCAATTACTGGAAAAACAGCATCAATATGAAGTTAGTAAATAACAAATGCAAATTACAATAGGTTTGAATCTAATCATGAATATTTACAAAAATGTAAGACAGAATAAGACCTTCTCCTGGTCATTCACTGTTATGCAGGTTAGCATTTCCTGACCCTGTAATCTGAAGATTTGCTGATTTGAAAGGCAAAGCCACTTCATTCCAATTTTGTGCCCCAAACTAAGAATATAAGCACTGGCCAGTGGCTGATCTTTGTCCTAAAATAATCCAGATTAGCTGTGCTAGATCTGGACATGAAGCTGGGAGTATCACCTCTCTGGGAAAGTAGTTAAAATATTTGAGACCAGATCATTAGCACTTTTTGAAAGTTGATCTTCTCTCCCCGCAACAGGAAACTAATTGAGCTCTTGGAAGTGAATCTGACCTACATGCCTTTAGAGCATACATGGGCAAAAAACATTTTTTTTATTTTTTTTTACACAGTGCACCTGAACGCAACATGCAAGATACCCGCTGAATAAGTGTCCAAATGTTCATGTCATTCTGGCCAATACTCCACTTCTGTTATAGCATTTCAGTCTGGAATATGGAATATCTTTCAATAATCTTTATGACTAAAAGGCTACATTGAATTAGAAATTTAAATAATTAACTCATTGGTTTTGGATTTATTTAGCTTCAAGACTGCATTTTTGTTCGTGTGACCCTCAACACAGGCTTTGATCATCCCGGGCCACTTACTGATACTTATGCTTAAATTAACCCACTCATATTCTGATTTATTTCAAGAAAAACATTTTGGCTAGTGGAAATTCTAATTGGCTGGTAACTTTAAAATCTAGCAGCCATATTGGCAGGTGGTCAAAAAAGTTAATTTCAAGCCCTGAGAGCAGGTGGTGACATAGGAGTGAGTGAGAAAAGGATGAAATATTGGTGGTTAAGACTGAATAATGACATCACAACTGTTAATTTAAAATGAGTTATTCCTCTAAACGTGGCTTAAAATGCACCAAATTTTTCACGCTGGTGCCGTTCGGCCCTCAGCAAAACTTGGTAGCGAGGACATTTTTTGTGGCCCTCTCTATCATCAAAGTTGCCCATCCATGGGTTACGGCATGACAATATTTGTTCGGCTCCCGGCAACAATCTGGGTTTCTCATGTGGCCCCCCATGAAAAATAATTGCCCACCCCTGCTTTAGAGGGGCAAAAGCTGTCCAGACTAGTCTATTTTAGGAGAAGATTAACTTTTTCCTCTTTTAGCCGGAATTTCCTCCTGCCATTGACCTCCATCAAAACATCCAGGCGAGATTTGTCTAACATACAGAAACAAAATGCACGGGCACTCAGTAAGAAAGAAATCCTATCAGACTTCTAGCACTAATCAGTTTGGCCTCAGCTAATGAGATATTGAATTCAGTGTGAGTTCAGCAAACTCTCTTCCCTTCAACTAAGAACCTTCTGACAGTTGCCGATGCACAAACGCAGTGGGTCCTACTGTAAATCTGGCTGCCGGGGACCACAGGAGTTCTTGAGGGGCTTCCCTGGGGTCACTAGTGAACTAAAGGATAATGTGATGTGATTTCACTGTTGCGCTAGTCATCACTAAGTGAAGCTGTGTAAGACTGGTGGTCAGAGGTTTCAGTCTCATCACAAACTGCAGAGACAGACATCAATGATCTCCTCAGTAGGGATGCAGCGGTTTCCCGTTTGAAGGTATACCGCGGTTTGAAAAAGGTATCAAAACCACTAAGATTTGCCGTCATACCTTCCCCACGGTATCAGCTGTTTCCCCAAAACAAAGTGCCCAGGTCGCTTGCAGAGTGCAGTTTATGGCCCCTCCCCCTGGCTGCATGCCTACCTAGACTAGAGCACAGTAGTGAGGAGCTGTCCCTGACCTGTATTTACAACCGTGTGTGTAATAATGGCTGAAGCAGGAGAACGCAAGGACCCCCCTGAACTTTCCCCCCATCTAAAAAGACGACGTCGGCTGTATGGGAATATTTCGGCTATTGTAAAAACACAGATGGCCAGGGCTTAGATCTGCGTGAGCACCACCCGTCGTTGTTTGTCAAATTCAAGGTACATTAAAACGTTGTCTTGCTTCAACATACATCGCATCGGACATAAACCATTTCCACCAGCAGGTTTGAGGAGTAGCTAAGAATAACGTCAGATAAATACTCTCTCTAGGAGCTACCGAGGCAGCTAACATGGCTAATTAGTTAGCTAACACCAGCTATCTTTCTCCTCTAAGTAACGTTAACATTACTTGACTGAGCGAACGTCGCTGTACAGCAGGTCGTTATCAAAACGTATTGCACTGAAGAGAAGTAACATTAGATAATGACAAAAGACTCCTCCAACCTGGCAGTGGAAAATTATGCACAAACTTTGTGTGTGTGTGTGTGTGTGTGTGTGTGAGAGAGAGAGAGAGAGAGAGAGAGAGAGACACACAGAAACACTCAGCACAGGGACAGAAGCTGTGTGTGTGTGTGTGTGTGTGTGTGTGTGTGTGTGTGTGTGTGTGTGTGTGTCCTATGTGTGAGACAAAGTGGGGGTGTACAGTATTGTAGCGACTCAGGGTTTGACATGTCTGTGGGGATTACGACGTTACGTGAAGGCAGCATACCAGACGGTGTTAGTGGCACTTCCTGTCTCGTGGTGAGGCCAGTCTGGATATGTGAGCGAGCTGGCTGGTCGTGTGTAGAGCTAGCAGCGTAGCTACCGCTAGGAGCTATGAGAATGAGCTAAGAATAAAAACCTGTACCAACTACAAGTCTCCTGGTTCCTGAACGAATACCTGATTCGTTACATTGGTGTCGGAAGTTAAGCGGTATCGCCTCTGCGTCGGCCAAGAGGGGAGAGGGTGAGAAGGAACGGCAAAAGAGACTGTGAGTGAGACAGCTTTTGGGCTCGAGCGACCTAGCGGTAGTAGGTTAGCTACCAGGGGTGCTAACTGCTAACTGCTAAGAGCACCACGTGCGATGGTGCGCGACGGAGAATGGCCGTCGCTGAACGGGAGGAAAGAGGAGCTGATGACGGGGATCAGCTCGGTGCTGGCGGGCATGGAAGCCCGTTTGTTGAAAGAAGTCAGACGGCTGTTGGAAGCGACTCCTGCCTGGGCAGTGGAGCTGTTGTGAATGCTGCGGGAGGTGATGCAACGTGTGGACGAGTTGAGCACAGAGGTAATGCAGCGTGGAGAACAGCCGGAGGAGCCGCAAAAGAGACTGTGTTGGACATGCAGGGAACCTGGGCATCTAGCGAGGTGGTGTCGCAGCGGTCCCGGGGGAAAGACCAGGTACGCGGAGCAACGGTACTGGGGAAGGCCGGGAGCCTGCTGGTTATGCGGAGCGATTGGGCACCTAGCCAGAGAGTGTCGAAAGGCTGTCGGGGACCGGAGGACAGCGGGAGAAGAGAGACGTGCAGGCGGCGGGCAGGTGAGACTCTGCTGGACTTGCTGTTCGCCGGAGCACTTAGCCAGAGACTGCACTGAGAGTGTGGAGGCCGGAGGAGAGACACAGGCTGAGGAGGATGTGAGCGGCCGGGGAGAAGAGAACGTTGTTACGGTCAGGAGAACGGTGCTCCAGGGGAGCAGCCAGAGGGAAGAGGGAGACATCATCTGCAGCGCTGTTACAGTCGGGGGAGCGACGCTCGTGTCTCCGGGTGAGCGAGAGGGATCAACGCCGGAGGAGCCGGCCCAACCTAGCCGCTACACACCCCCCACGGTTGCTGTGCAGAAAGCCGAGGTGGAGATGGATGCCGGTGGTGTTCGCCCTGCTGCCCTCAACACGCCGCCCCCTGGGGGAGCGGGACGGGAGGACGAGCGAGTGCAAGAGGTGGAGGAAGACGAGGAGGACTGTACAGAAGTGGACCTGACAGACGAGGACAGGAACATCCGGGATGTCGACGAGGAGGAGTGGATATGCAGACAGGAGGAGGACGCGGATATCGGTCCGGTGTTCGCGTGGGTGGCGGCCAGACGCCGGCCCCCTGTGGAGGAGATTCACCTGTGTTCCGGTGCCACGAAGGGACTGTGGAACATGTTTTCGGACCTGTGTCTGAATGAGGGGATTTGGAAGAGAAAGGGGCACGGAAGCGCGGGGTTCCAGATGGTGGTACCCAGCTGCCTGCGGAAATTGGTGTTGCAGTGGGCGCACAGGGGCCGCAGCGGTAAGGATCATGACGGGCCGGAGAAGATGCTCTGCAATGTTCGTAAACTTTTCTACTGGGGCAAACACAAGGAGGACGTGCAGAGCTACTGCAGTGCGTGCGTTGGCTGTGGAGCGCAGAAAAGGGACCGAAAAGAGTCACCCTGCAGGGGACTAACCCCACTGGGGGTTGAGAGGGACTAGAGTGCTTCAGGTGGGACAGAAGCTTGGAAAGGGGGGATGGAAATGGTGGTGGTCGTAATGAATGGGAAAAGAAAAAAGGAATAATGTAAATGTGGGGGTTATTGTTGAATTGGAATGTGGGTTGAATTTAAATGTTGGGAAAAGAGGAAAAATGTAAATGTGATGGGTTGATTTGAAAAGTTGATGATGGGAAGTAAGAAATGTAAACAGTGGTGGTGGAATGCGAAATTAAGTGGAAATAAGGAAAGACTGTTTGTGGGGAAATTGAATGTGGTGAAAAGTGTTGGTGTGTTTTGGTACAGGGGGATGTGTGGGTTGTGGGTGCCAGCGTGGGAGCTGGCTTTTTGTTGGGTGAGGAGTATGTAGCGACTCAGGGTTTGACATGTCTGTGGGGATTACGACGTTACGTGAAGGCAGCATACCAGACGGTGTTAGTGGCACTTCCTGTCTCGTGGTGAGGCCAGTCTGGATATGTGAGCGAGCTGGCTGGTCGTGTGTAGAGCTAGCAGCGTAGCTACCGCTAGGAGCTATGAGAATGAGCTAAGAATAAAAACCTGTACCAACTACAAGTCTCCTGGTTCCTGAACGAATACCTGATTCGTTACAGTATGTTTGAGTGCATTAACATTGAAACAATCATTATTTGTGTCCAGTGTCCACCTATTTTACAAAAGAGAAGCAAGTATTTGATATTATTATGTTTTAGTTTTAAAATTAATTAGATTAACTAAATCGTTTACATTTATAAGTAAGAATAGTACTATATTACCAATGCAAACACATATTTGCCACAGTTAACTGTCATTACAGATGTAGGTTACATTAACATGTCTTTATTTTTTCTCAGTCCACAATTCAGCAAACGATGTTATTTAAAAATAAAATACATTTTGTTCAACTGCATTTTTTTATGCCAAATTTTACAACACATAAAGGTCCGCAATATCGCGATACCGTGAAACCGTGGTATATTTGTCCAAGGTTATCATACCGTCAAAAACTCGTACCGCTGCATCCCTACTCCTCAGACATATGGGACAAAGCTGTTCTCAGGGTGATGTGGTCTAAAGTGTCTCTGCTTGGTGGTAGTTGACATAAAAAAAAACTTTGAAAGTCAAAGGGTTTTTCCTGCATCGTTTTCTTCTAGTTAGGGGAAAGCTTATGACATTTCCCCCTCAATAGCGTTAACATTCCTCAACAAAGCCTGATTGAAACGGACGTGTTGATCCACACCCACTGCTTTTCTTAGCAATGATATTTTTCTGTGCCAAAACTTTGAACAAAGGTGGAGGGATTTAATGTACATTTGTGGAATACCTGTCGAATGTGAACAGACGGCTGCACAAGTTGGACTCTGTGCATGTAACTGCACAGTTATATGTGAGGCTTAAATATGAGGCAATAGGCAGAACATATTGTGTGTCTGTCTTTGCATAGACACAGGGTGTGAGCATGTGGATTATGGATGTGGAGAGACTAAAGATGATTCACCTCAAGTTCTTACCTGTTGTGTAATTTCAGCTCCACCCTGCCCTAGTTAGGCTCATATTCCAGCCCTACGGTAGCCTATTCTCTAATCCTAACTTCTAAATCAAAAATCCCTTGTGGGGATATCTACACTGCAAACATTAACTTAATCTACAGAACAAAAGAAACCATATAAACAGTATAAGAGAGAAGACTTTGGTGATGTAACTTCACTGTAATGATTGTTATCCTCTTTAAAACCCCAAATAATTCACAAATAATCTCAAATTGGTCTACTGTGGTCAACTATTTATATTAGTCTTAGTAGTGGCAAAAATATTTTTGATGCGTAATGAAAGGAGAAGCCACAAAAAACATAAGCGATCACATCAGGTGAAGATGGGGCTGACTACGATATGTTTTTGACAGTTATAAATGCTGTTTATTTGTCTGATGAGTGCAACAGTGGCATGAATTAAATGCATGTACATGCATTCAAACACAAATGCACACACAAGTGTCAAAGTTCAGCTCGCCATTGTCATTTGGCAAATAGATAGGCTCTTTCTGAATGGCCGGCTGATTTAAAATTCCAGAAAAGGAGTCAATATTCTGAGTTTGACATTAGACATTGTTTTCCATATCTATTGTTAACCTTCCTCTTACTAGAGAAGAATTTGAAAGAAGGTGAGAAGAGAGAGGGGGAGGAGGAATGGATCAAAGATGAGTGACTGTCACAGAAAGAAGAAGAAAGAAAAAACTGAGCATATTCAGGAGATATTCTCTGCGGTGCTATAGAATAATGCTTGTGCTCACAAATGCAGACATGCTAGGCACAGACGCACGTGCGCACACACGCGCACATACACACACACACACACACACACACACACACACACACACAGTATGTCAACATATGCGTGCCATACACCATGGTCCAAGGTTTTAAAATAGGGCAAAACATATTTTCTGCTTGCAACAAAAACAACTGTCAATCAGCACCACGGACAGAGATCACCATGATGTTCTAGAGAGCAGTGGTACTCAACCTTTTCCCTACATTTTTCCCCACATTGACCCAAAAAAAAGAGCCACAATCCAAAAAGTCCCTTTCCTCCCATTATTTATTCTTAGATTTTTATTTATTTATTCATTTTAAGTAGGACTTAAAAGAGCCACAACTACCCATAAAGGAGCCGCATGTGGAGCCTCGGGTTGAGTATCACTGTTGTAGAGGAAAGCATGGTTAGAATGACTTGACTGCCAGAACTGACAACCTCCAGTTCTGGTGATTACGTCATCTACATGCGATCATGTGAAACGCTCCATGTCTTTGAATAGAATTGATGATTTCTCTGGGTTGGGACATTGTTGGAAACATTCAAGATAATGTAAGTAGGCAACCAAAAAAAGTGTATCACATAGGTCTACTCATTTTTAGATAATTTAATGTAATAATCTTACAGAAGTTCTTCTTCAATACAGCTTGATGTTCATTTTGTAAATCATGGTCCCATTTAGAGTGAAATAGACGACAGGGCCTAAAATTCACTTTGCAAACTGAGGGGGGGGGGGGGGATTCCCCCTTATGTTCTTCAGATAGGGGTGATTTTTTCGTATTGATTTTGGGGGGGATTTATAGGGCTCTATCGTCCCACCGGCCTTAAATTAGCGCTTAGCGCCAGGCGCAGCGCATATTAGTGTGCGTGGACCGGCGCACTGCCTATTATCATGTCGACGAGAGAGGGGAAGAGAGAGTGAGATGGCAGAGGAGAGCTGTGCGCAATTACGCACAGTCATATCTCCGGCGCACTGAATAAGGCCTGGTTTTGAAAAGCGCTAAACGCTAAATTAACGCCAGGGGGGAAGATAGCGTTAGGCCGGTATTTAAAGCCGAAACGCCCATTCAGGCCTATTCTGGCACTGTGCCACGCCTCTTCGGCGTAAAGCGCATTTCGGGGCCTAAAACCATGATGCTATCTTCCCGAGGCAGGCGCAAGGTGCGTTTTTTGCGTTTAACGCCAGTTTTAGCGCCTAAGGCCAGTGGGAAGATAGGGGCCATAGACTTTGAGGGGGATTTTTTGTGTTTTATCTGCAGACTAAGCAGCCTTATCAGCCAATGCAACCGTGCATACCAACGGCGAAGTTTCGCAGTTATTGCAGTGTTTATTTTTTTGAACTGCGGTCGATTTTTCAGAAATTCGCTTCCGACGTGTACACATCTGTGGCTGTGATTGACAGGTGGGTCAATACTCGCATCGCAATTTCGTGCCGTATATTCGCATCGCTCTTGATGTGTAAGGACCTTAAGGCTTTTGGTTCTATCAAAGCCTTTATTTTTTGTATTGAGTGATACACTTTAATAAAACACTCATTTTATATCAGAAGTGTTCTTTGTTTTGTGTTCACAATAGTGATGTCTAAGAATTTTGCATTGGGGAGAGTTATATTGAAGTGAATGGGCACTGCCCATTCACTTCAATGGGACTTCAATACTGGGACTTTCCATGCCATGGAAAGACTGAGGGGGTCCCCCTTCTGACAACGTAGTTTTCCTTTTTAGCCAGCGAACTATTAAGTTTGCAAGCAGCTGTCTGTATCCACCGAGAAATCAGCAGAGGTAGTGTTGTTGTCGAGAGAGGACAGAGTGGGCGTGCCATCAGTTTGTTGCTATGGTTTGTTGTGACGGAAGTGAAGTTTGGTCCGCGCTCGTGTAACCGTGTAACCGTGTAACGCGTCCGGCCAGTCACTTGAATGCATTAAGCAACGTTCCGCATCAACATAGACGCAAACCAATGCAGGATTATTCCCACTTTATAAATTCAAAATATGCGGGAATTCCAGAAAATGTGCGTGATTCCCACAATCCCGTGCCAAATCTTAGGCCCTGGACGAAGAAGCAGACTGTGTTTTGGGGTGTGATTGACAGGTCGCCTCTCCAGTGATTGTGTAGCTCGCTGATCACGGACCAATAGCAGATGGCGCTGGGGTTCTGTGTGAAATCCCTGGTCCCATGCTACACTGTAGCTGCTCCAAATAACCAAGATGGCGACAGACAAAATGGCAAACCCAGGCTTCAAAATGGGAGTCCACAAACCAAACGGCTACTGTATATCCATATTTGTATAGGGAAAAACACAGAGAGAGGTAGCAGAGGAAACTGGAGGAGATAACAGTCCATTTCTCTGTGCTCCCCTCCTTTCAGATCTCTATGCAGAAAGGGCTGTTACATCTGTATTCAAAGCCAGAGCCCACTCCACCCTCCCTTTGCTCTCTCCCTCTCCACACTCTCTGCTGTGTACATTAAAAGCCCAAGTAGAAGCAGGTGTCAGCCAATATACACTTTCCTGCCTTTTATTCTGCTGAACACTTACTTAAGATTTATGAATGGCGCCCTCTTAACTCCTTTCAATTCACATTCAAAGCAGGTTTTATTGGCACAACTGATGTGGAACAACTAATTGTGCAACGGGAGCCCGCGTCGTCGCATCTCCGCCATAAAGAGACTTTTGTTAAAGTGACCAAACAGTTCAGACGGGGCGCAAGTCATGCTGCAGTTGTAGGCCCTCTACACAGCGTGAGCAATATCTGACTCTGTGTCCATCTCTCTCTCCTCCTCCCCCTTTCAGGAAGAGAATATCTGACTCTGTGTCCATCTCTCTCTCCTCCTCCCCCTTTCAGGAAGAGAATATCTGACTCTGTGTCCATCTCTCTCTCCTCCTCCCCCCTTTCAGGAAGAGAATATCTGACTCTGTGTCCATCTCTCTCTCCTCCTCCCCCCTTTCAGGAAGAGAATATCTGACTCTGTGTCCATCTCTCTCTCTTCCTCCCCCCTTTCAGGAAGAGAATATCTGACTCTGTGTCCATCTCTCTCTCTTCCTCCCCCCTTTCAGGAAGAGAATATCTGACTCTGTGTCCATCTCTCTCTCCTCCTCCCCCCTTTCAGGAAGAGAATATCTGACTCTGTGTCCATCTCTCTCTCCTCCTCCCCCCTTTCAGGAAGAGAATATCTGACTCTGTGTCCATCTCTCTCTCTTCCTCCCCCCTTTCAGGAAGAGAATGGAGAGAGAGGGCAGAAGAAGAAGAAGAAGGCTGCACTCTGTTATGTTTTCATTAAAAAGCCACGCTTCACCATCTCCTTCCTAACTGCTGTCCTCTAGCCGGACCAATTCTGACGGCTTACCTCATCTTTCAATCATGTCCCCTCGCCTGCCCCCTTCTCCACTGTTTACTGTCCAGACTCCAGCCTCACAGACTCCAGCCTCACAGAATCCAGCCTCACAGACTCCAGCCTCACAGACTCCAGCCTCACAGACTACGGCCTCACAGACTACGGCCTCACAGACTCCAGCCTCACAGACTCCAGCCTCACAGACTCCAGCCTCACAGACTACGGCCTCACAGACTCCAGCCTCACAGACTACGGCCTCACAGACTCCAGCCTCACAGACTCCAGCCTCACAGACTCCAGCCTCACAGACAACGGCCTCACAGACTCCAGCCTCACAGACTCCAGCCTCACAGACTCCAGCCTCACAGACAACGGCCTCACAGACTCCAACCTCACAGACTCCAACCTCACAGACTACGGCCTCACAGACTCCAGCCTCACAGACAACGGCCTCACAGACTCCAGCCTCACAGACTCCAGCCTCACAGACTCCAGCCTCACAGACAACGGCCTCACAGACTCCAGCCTCACAGACTCCAGCCTCACAGACTACGGCCTCACAGACTACGGCCTCACAGACTGACTGTAAGAAGTAAAGGGAACATGTTAGGAAGTGGGAAGGTAAAGAACGGGCGAAGGTGGAGACAGAGGAGTGGCAGAGAGACAGAGAGCGAGGAATAAGACAGACAGAGCAGAATAGACAGAGGGGGTAGAGTCCAGTGTTTTCCACTGCGACAGGCCCGTGTGTCTCTTCTGCTCCACTGGCTGCTCTGTCCCAATTTGCCCCGTGTGACTTTAAACAGTAAACACTGGGGGAGGGGACAGCAGCGAGGGCCTGTGTCAATGGACAGGGGAGTGCTAGAGAAAACGGACCGCCAAGTTAAGTCAGGAGGACAGACATAAAACCACTCTTGAGAGAATACACCACGTTCAAAAGGCATGCTTTATGTGGATATGGCTCAATACAACACTGAGGAGACACACCATGTTCCCATAAACCCATCCTAACCAGACAGACAGACTATGCCGCATCAAGCTAAATGGACCATCTCAGATAGAGGCAGTGCTGAGGAGATTAAGAATCACTAGAAACATCAGAGGAAACGAGGGATAGAGAGACAGA
>NC_139623.1:29032170-29044670 GCF_964638095.1 Poromitra crassiceps | reverse complement strand
TTCCCCTTTACTTTATCAGCGTTGATGGTCCAAGCCAGTTCAATCTGCTGGATGGTGACTGTGTTCACCCCATCGACATAAATAAAGATGGACGCCACTTGAGGTCCCGTTTAGTGAAGCCGCTGCATGTCAGATCGCCGCCCTGACGACTGAATCCAGTATAGGTCACAAGGCCCGCCTCCCCATGTTAGTGGATGGGAAAATGACAACCGAAATATTCACAGTAAACGTCAGATAATTTTTTTCCAAAGGTGGTTTGTATCATTTTAGATAGTCATTATCATGCTAATGCCTGTGCAAGTGGTCATTTTTCTGATCAGTTTGTTTTTAAGTAGTTATTTGACATATAAAAAGGGATAAAAATGGATGATTGACAGCTGTGGCAGCCAGTCTCAAGCCGTCATTGGCAGGACAGGCTCTTCACATTATAGAACTAGCGTTAGTTTGACATAGACAGGACACAGTGCTGCTTTGTGCTTTCATGTAACGCTGCCTGGAGGTCTGGGTGGCTCTGCTGGGTGTGTGGGCCGGGACAGAGGCTCTTAGCACGGGTACGGGGTGGCTGTGCTGGCTACAAGACATATCAATGGAGCGCAATAAAAAGAACATTGTTTTGAGAAAGGTGCGCGAGGAATTAACGTTGGTTGGGGACTGAAGTAAGTTCCGAAAATATGTGTGTTTTATAAGTTACTCCAGCGTTTTTAACATAGCAATAGCATTAGCCGCTTTTGCTAGTCGGCTGTTTTTCATTATTTATCAGCTTAATATTACTAACTTAACAACCGATAACGATAGCTGGAATAACACAATAATATACACATATTTTCAGAACCTACCAGGTTGTCCAACTGCCAGGAAATGTGTTTTATAACGTTAACTCCCGTCCCGGGTCAGATGGGGCCTAGTACGCAAGCACCAGCCATGAGCTAGTCGCTAACGGGTTAGCCGTTAGCGTTAGCCGTTAGCGTTAGTTTGTTGCTTTATTTTTGGTATTAAAGCAACAAACGTTTTTATATGGATATCTCAGAGAAATGCTTTGACTGTGGGGATGTTCGTTCTTCACAAGCTCCTTTCTTAGCTGTTGTAAGGATATAGTTAACAGAGACGAGACTAGGCAGCTAGGCTAACGTTACCACTGAGCTATATTAAATGGAACGTTACAGGCTGCGCTACCCACACTATACCAGTAAACAACGTAGCGTAAAGCGTCAAGGTTAGATTTGTAAAACCAACATTTGCTCCAAAAGGAATTCAATCATAAAGTTACTCAAAATGCCACGGAAACATTAGGCTAGCTTAATCAACACAGCAGTGCATCGGATAATCCCCCCAGTGAGGCTGAGGGTGAGTGAGTGAGGCCTGCCTCCACTTCCGGTCCGGGCTGAGAGCGCTGAGAGCACTCAGCAGCAGAGGTCTGAAATCTCCGACAACCAAAATCAGATTTTCGTACAGGCGTCATTTTGATAAACTGATCTCATAGTGGGAATCTTCCTGGTTACTTTTGGCGAGACAAAAAATATTACAACTTAAAGTGCCATATTTACAGAGCTAGACTGTATATAAATACACAACGCACTGTGCGCATTCTAGAAACAGCAGCTCTACATAAGAAAGTTCAGAGGGGCGGGGAGCTCTCAGGGGTTCTAACTCAACGGAGCTACTGCACAGACTCTGGTTCACTGATTTTCACAGGATTTTGGCTTCAATACACATACAGGGAGGAGATAGGGACAGTCTCTCCATTCATATATCTCAGTGGTTCACCCCCAACTCTTTGTCTTACCAACTCTCTGCCAAAACAATGCCCTTTCATTATTTAGTCAAGTCTTACAATTGTGTTTTTCATAAAACAGGCGGGGGGAAATACTTGCTTCCTTTTGACACTTTATAGAAACAAGTGACAATATCTTGAAATAAGGTGGATCAATTCACTAGAATCACGATATTGTCACAATTGATTTGCAGTGGAAAGTCTGGCCGATTTTTCCATTTGTTTTCAGAAAAGTATGATTTTAACACTCAATGCCAGACTGGATAAATCGTTGTGAAGGAGACATCATCTGTAGCTACAGGTGAAGTTTGAGCTGTTTGAGGTGAACAGGAGAGAGACCAGGACCCGCCCCTTGGGCCGTTTGAGAGCTTCTCACAATCATCGATGGCTCACAGGTCAGAAACCTCATATAACTCTGCCTGGTGGTTGAGATAGTATCGATCCAAGTGACCATGAAGGCATCTACCCGCATTGCCCTGAGCATTTACCTGACTGAGCATTTCCCTGAGCATTTACCTGACTGAAAGACTGGAGCATATTGCCAAAGAGCATAATCCTCACTGTGCTCCCAGTCTTCTGTAGAGTCAATCTGTTGTTGCATGTATAATAGTGTTACAGTATCTGCTCCTGCATAAGTCTGGAAACCAAACCACAGGCTCTCACTGGTTGTTCACTGGTGGTTAGAGGTGGACACAGAATTAAGCAATTTACAGATGAGATGAGATGAGATGAGATGAGATGAGATGAGATGAGATGATAGCCTTCATGCTAGACTAGAGCGTCCGTCTCCCATGTCGGAAGTTACTGGTTCGATTCTCAGCAATCTAGGAACCCTAGGACTTTTCGGCTAATCTCTATAAACAGATACTGTAACTGCACGAGAGACGGAAGCGGAAGTCTTGGCGCAGATGTCCACTCTACACCGGAAACCCCGAAATATGGTCCGTCTGTCCCAGAGTCTTATTAGTCCGCAGACTGATAGTATCTGAGTCTTATTAGTCCACAGACTGATAGTATCTGAGTCTTATTAGTCCACAGACTGATAGTATCTGAGTCTTATTAGTCCTCAGACTGATAGTATCTGAGTCTTATTAGTCCACAGACTGATAGTATCTGAGTCTTATTAGTCCACAGACTGATTATGTCTGAGTCTTATTAGTCCTCAGACTGATAGTATCTGAGTCTTATTAGTCCTCAGACTGATAGTATCTGAGTCTTATTAGTCCTCAGACTGATAGTATCTGAGTCATATTAGTCCACAGACTGATAGTATCTGAGTCTTATTAGTCCACAGACTGATAGTATCTGAGTCTTATTAGTCCACAGACTGATAGTATCTGAGTCATATTAGTCCACAGACTGATAGTATCTGAGTCATATTAGTCCACAGACTGATAGTATCTGAGTCTTATTAGTCCACAGACTGATAGTATCTGAGTCTTATTAGTCCACAGACTGATAGTATCTGAGTCTTATTAGTCCACAGACTGATAGTATCTGAGTCTTATTAGTCCACAGACTGATAGTATCTGAGTCATATTAGTCCACAGACTGATAGTATCTGAGTCTTATTAGTCCACAGACTGATAGTATCTGAGTCTTATTAGTCCTCAGACTGATAGTATCTGAGTCTTATTAGTCCACAGACTGATAGTATCTGAGTCTTATTAGTCCTCAGACTGATAGTATCTGAGTCTTATTAGTCCACAGACTGATAGTATCTGAGTCTTATTAGTCCACAGACGGATTATGTCTGAGTCTTATTAGTCCTCAGACTGATAGTATCTGAGTCATATTAGTCCACAGACTGATAGTATCTGAGTCATATTAGTCCACAGACTGATGATATCTGAGTCTTATTAGTCCTCAGACTGATAGTATCTGAGTCTTATTAGTCCACAGACTGATAGTATCTGAGTCTTATTAGTCCACAGACTGATAGTATCTGAGTCATATTAGTCCACAGACTGATATCTGAGTCTTATTAGTCCTCAGACTGATAGTATCTGAGTCTTATTAGTCCTCAGACTGATAGTATCTGAGTCTTATTAGTCCACAGACTGATAGTATCTGAGTCTTATTAGTCCACAGACTGATAGTATCTGAGTCTTATTAGTCCTCAGACTGATAGTATCTGAGTCTTATTAGTCCTCAGACTGATAGTATCTGAGTCTTATTAGTTCACAGACTGATGATATCTGAGTCTTATTAGTCCACAGACTGATAGTATCTGAGTCTTATTAGTACAGACTGATAGTATCTGAGTCTTATTAGTTCACAGACTGATGATATCTGAGTCTTATTAGTCCACAGACTGATAGTATCTGAGTCTTATTAGTCCACAGACTGATAGTATCTGAGTCATATTAGTCCTCGGACTGATGATATCTGAGTCTTATTAGTCCTCGGACTGATGATATCTGAGTCTTATTAGTCCTCAGACTGATAGTATCTGAGTCTTATTAGTCCTCAGACTGATAGTATCTGAGTCTTATTAGTCCTCAGACTGATAGTATCTGAGTCTTATTAGTCCACAGACTGATAGTATCTGGGTGCCTAGATTGGATTCACAGCTGCGGGGGTCGGGGGACTACACAACACGAGTTATATGCACTCTATTTTGTATGAATCTGCATCTGAATTTGTCTCCATTCTTTGTCTCCACCTTGGTGCACGCTGCCCTTGTGCTTTGCACTATACTCACACTCATCTGGGATATGTCAATTCAACTCATCAACACCTCGGGATGAAGGCCATTTAATGGATTCTCTGGGATAATTCTTTTGAAAACAGATCCACAAAACTAATAAACAGGTGTGAACATGGCACACCACGCACAGTGTGGGCACAGTGTGGGCACAGTGTGGGCACAGTGTGGGCACAGTGTGGGCACAGGGTGGGCACAGTGTGGGCACAGGGTGGGCACAGTGTGAGCACAGGGTGGGCACAGTGTGGGCACAGGGTGGGCAGTGTGGGCACAGGGTGGGCACAGGGTGGGCACAGTGTGGGCACAGGGTGGGCACAGGGTTGGGCACAGGGTGGGCAGTGTGGGCACAGTGGGCACAGGGTGGGCACAGTGTGGGCACAGGGTGCTAGATTGCCTGTGAACAGAGTGTGGGCACAGGGTGCTAGATCGCCTGTGAACACATGTCCTATTGAAAATAGATTTCCAAAATGTAGACACAGATTGTGTGTGCTGTCACTCACTGCAGGGTACCGTACCATTGCTGTCCCGCTGGCGACTCACTGCTGCATGGTAATGAACTTTGATTTCAGAACAAGATGGACCACACCGTGATCAGACTGACCAACGGAGAGAGAAACTAATTAAAAATTATTGAAATTATTGACTATAGCTTTGGTGTTTCAGAGAGAGAGAGAGAGAGAGAGAGAGAGGGGGGGGGGGGGGGGAGAAAGAGAACTACACACACATGCTTCATACATGTTGAATTATTGACTTGCTTGCACATGACATTTATTTATGCACACACTAATCCCCAGCACCAACAAACAATAGCCAAGAACCATCACACCCTTTAACATCACACACCCTTTTCCAGCTCCGCCGCATTAACCCCAAAGCAGCTCACTCCTCTACCTCTCACCTCCCTCACCCCGACACCCACTCCAATCAGTCAGGGGCTGCCATGCTGATCTGCCCTTTATGTGTGTTTGGACAGCTAATAGACAGGCAGATCAATAGGTCTGATTGAGAGGTCATGTAGGAACATGGCACTTGGATGACCACCAGGGATCCCCTTTGATCCCCCGATCATGTCGTCTCTTGTCCCCAGACAACTGGCTGCGTTCGCTGGGATGAGTGAGAGATGAGGAGAAAGGATAAGAATGGAATCTCTCAGTGTGATTAAGAGTATTGCTGTGATATTACAGTGTGAGGACAATATCCATATCACAATGTGGAATGTATTTGTTTTGGTCTTGAATTAAACAATATTTGACTTTGGCATACATTTAGTTTTCAGCATTTACTGTATATCCTTATGCAAACCCCTGAGCAGGCAACCACCACTGACCGAAATAATATGGACAAACCCATCCACTATTTTTTGGACTCCCGTTTGGCAGCAAAGCGTTGTCTGTCGCCATTTTGGGGTCCTTGTGCAGCTCATGTGAGATGAGGGTTTCCCAGAGCCGCAACTCCACCCGCTATTGGTCCGTGATCGGCAACTGGACAGGCAATCTGTCAATCACCCCCTTTTCTATCGTCGATTTTACTCCAAATAGGCGAGTTATATAAAACATTTGGCCCCTACAGTTATGAAAAGGTGAAATTAGATATAGACCAAAACCGTGTTTTGCCCCCGACTGGAAAGATGTTACAAAGTCGCGCATTTTAAAATGGGGTGAATGCCTAGTGCCCCCAGCCCCAAGTGGCCATTCGAGGAACTACAGCTTTCAGGACTACTTCCGGGTCTTCACTCTTCATAGGAAAACCCTAGAGTTTGCTCACTGGCAACCACCCATAATGGCTGCAAAGGTAATCCGTGCTGTTATAGAGAGCCAAAGTGAACGTCACTTCCTGCCTTTCTCCCTGTACCAGCATCTGAAAAAATATGAATGGTGTTGAACGGAGAGAGACGTTACTTTTTGATCCTGTTTGAATTGTGCCACGGGGTGCAAAGGTAAATTTTGTCAATCTAAAAGATAACTATGCATGTCAAGAAAGTCACAGTTTGTGGTAAAACTGTGGCACTATAAGTTATAAATCAGAAAGACTACACACAACCAGTCGCATAAGTGACATCTCTCCCTCCAGTCCATGTTGTTGATGGCGTGACGTATATTGTGCGACACGAGGATAGGCTATAGTCGATTGACAAAACTAAAGCTTATGTTTCAGTTTTAGGACAAACTGCGACTTTCTTGACATGCATAGTGCCACGGTCGCCCTTTTCCTCTTAGATATGATAGATGGTTATTTCCATATTTTCCGGTGTCATGATTGAATGAACTGAGATCGAATAGGAATAGTGTTTGGGACTGTGTTTAGCGGTGATTGGATGAGGGCAGCACGAGAGGCGGTCATTCACCCCGACGCCACCGGCTACCTGAGAATGCTGGAGGGGAATGTTTGGTGTGTGTGGAGGAAAATGGCGGAACGCTACTGAGGAGCGCGAGGGATGCTCAGTCACATGTGTGATTACTGGGATGTACTACTGACCTTGTGGAATTATTATTTGATGTTTCCTGAGAGAAAGGACTCTGTGTTTTCATCATTGGACTAAAAAATGAAGGACCTGTCCATTTTCCTGGGGGCCAGGAGATGCATATGACATTTGTTTTTTGGAATCTATGGATTGCCCTGTTCACGTTGGTTTCCAGACCAACACCACGACACTTGGGCGCCGGGCCAAGTGAGCTGGTCAACAGCTATGAGGGTTGACAGTGGGCTGTCCAGGTAAAAGAATGCCTTAATTTCTCACAACTCATTGAATGCTAATCCCCAGTCCCAAACTGATGCACCATTTATGTGTTATGGTTGGCGTGGAAGATGTACGTTTCAACTCCTAGACAATGAATGATGCCAAATTAATTAATGGAAATAGATACATCCACATGCGACCGTAACAATAGTTATCTTTTAAATTGACAAAATGTACCTTTGCACCCCGTGGCACGATTCAAACGGGATCAAAAAAGTAACGTCTGTCTCGTTCACCACCATTCATATTTTTTAAAACGCTGGTACAAGGAGAAAGGCAGGAAGTGATGTTCACTTTGGCTCTCTATTATGTGATTTATCCTTTCTTTTCCTTTCTATTCTAAAGGTCATATGGCTAACACATTCACCAGCTATTAAAGATTCACTGATTTTCTCCCTCTCTATATAATTGTTAGCTATATAAAAACACAATGCGCATTCGAGGGGGGGGGGGGGGGGGTACCAAAGTGAAGCGTCACTTTAAAGCCACAAGTTAAGGAACAATACAGGAGTATGAGAGGATTTGTGAGGGAAGAAAGGGGATCAGGATCACTCTTCTCCCATTGCTGGTGAGTAAATAAGCATTTCCTTCAACATCAACTCTTAGTGGAGGCTGCTGTAATCTGCCCTAATCCATCCTTCACTAGCCTAAACAAAAGAGTTGGAGAAAGGGGGAGAAAAGGGGTAAACCCTCTTTACCCAAATCCTATTTCCTAACCCGATCCAGACCAGATAAACCCTGGCTATAGTCAAAGACTGAGTTCTCTAACCACTCTAAGCCTTGAGACTGGCTTCTCTGCTTTCACTTTCCTAACAATGCTGATGTGATTACAAGGAGAGGCTTGGACAATCCGTTCACTGGGTGCACGGTTAGAGAGTATAGACTAATTGGTCGCATCATCTGATACATTACTAAAAATAAAACTCCTGGTGATCTGAATGTGGTTGCTTTTAAAAATGGCGACTGCTCAGAAATATATTTGTCTGGGAAAAGGAATTCTTAAAGGTTCCATTTTATGCTATTTTTAGCTGTTTAATTTTTTTTTAACATGTCTCATGGGTCTTTAAAACAAGGTTATGAATTCTGTTGCAAAAAAAGAAAAAAGAAAATCCAGCCTCTGTGGGACTTCTCTATCCGCTCTGTCTCTCCCCTCATTAACTATACTAGCGGAATACCTGTCCCTGTGTGACTGACCATTTAGTCAGGCCTCACTTATAGAGTTAATACCTGTCCCTGTGTGACTGACCATTTAGTCAGGCCTCACTTATAGAGTTAATACCTGTCCCTGTGTGACTGACCATTTAGTCAGGCCTCACTCATAGAGTTAATACCTGTCCCTGTGTGACTGACCATTTAGTCAGAGCTCACTCACAGAGTTAATACCTGTCCCTGTGTGACTGACCATTTAGTCAGGCCTCACTCATAGAGTTAATACCTGTCCCTGTGTGACTGACCATTTAGTCAGACCTCACTCACAGAGTTAATACCTGTCCCTGTGTGACTGACCATTTAGTCAGACCTCACTCACAGAGTTAATACCTGTCCCTGTGTGACTGACCATTTAGTCAGAGCTCACTCAGAGTTAATACCTGTCCCTGTGTGACTGACCATTTAGTCAGAGCTCACTCAGAGTTAATACCTGTCCCTGTGTGACTGACCATTTAGTCAGGCCTCACTCACAGAGTTAATACCTGTCCCTGTGTGACTGACCATTTAGTCAGGCCTCACTCAGAGTTAATACCTGTCCCTGTGTGACTGACCATTTAGTCAGGCCTCACTCATAGAGTTAATACCTGTCCCTGTGTGACTGACCATTTAGTCAGGCCTCACTCACAGAGTTAATACCTGTCCCTGTGTGACTGACCATTTAGTCAGGCCTCACTCATAGAGTTAATACCTGTCCCTGTGTGACTGACCATTTAGTCAGAGCTCACTCATAGAGTTAATACCTGTCCCTGTGTGACTGACCATTTAGTCAGACCTCACTCACAGAGTTAATACCTGTCCCTGTGTGACTGACCATTTAGTCAGGCCTCACTCATAGAGTTAATACCTGTCCCTGTGTGACTGACCATTTAGTCAGACCTCACTCACAGAGTTAATACCTGTCCCTGTGTGACTGACCATTTAGTCAGGCCTCACTCATAGAGTTAATACCTGTCCCTGTGTGACTGACCATTTAGTCAGGCCTCACTCATAGAGTTAATACCTGTCCCTGTGTGACTGACCATTTAGTCAGAGCTCACTCATAGAGTTAATACCTGTCCCTGTGTGACTGACCATTTAGTCAGGCCTCACTCATAGAGTTAATACCTGTCCCTGTGTGACTGACCATTTAGTCAGAGCTCACTCAGAGTTAATACCTGTCCCTGTGTGACTGACCATTTAGTCAGAGCTCACTCAGAGTTAATACCTGTCCCTGTGTGACTGACCATTTAGTCAGACCTCACTCACAGAGTTAATACCTGTCCCTGTGTGACTGACCATTTAGTCAGAGCTCACTCAGAGTTAATACCTGTCCCTGTGTGACTGACCATTTAGTCAGGCCTCACTCATAGAGTTAATACCTGTCCCTGTGTGACTGACCATTTAGTCAGACCTCACTCATAGAGTTAATACCTGTCCCTGTGTGACTGACCATTTAGTCAGAGCTCACTCAGAGTTAATACCTGTCCCTGTGTGACTGACCATTTAGTCAGAGCTCACTCAGAGTTAATACCTGTCCCTGTGTGACTGACCATTTAGTCAGACCTCACTCAGAGTTAATACCTGTCCCTGAGTGACTGACCATTTAGTCAGAGCTCACTCAGAGTTAATACCTGTCCCTGAGTGACTGACCATTTAGTCAGGCCTCACTCAGAGTTAATACCTGTCCCTGTGTGACTGACCATTTAGTCAGACCTCACTCAGAGTTAATACCTGTCCCTGAGTGACTGACCATTTAGTCAGAGCTCACTCAGAGTTAATACCTGTCCCTGAGTGACTGACCATTTAGTCAGAGCTCACTCAGAGTTAATACCTGTCCCTGTGTGACTGACCATTTAGTCAGACCTCACTCATAGAGTTAATACCTGTCCCTGTGTGACTGACCATTTAGTCAGAGCTCACTCAGAGTTAATACCTGTCCCTGTGTGACTGACCATTTAGTCAGAGCTCACTCAGAGTTAATACCTGTCCCTGTGTGACTGACCATTTAGTCAGAGCTCACTCATAGTTAATACCTGTCCCTGAGTGACTGACCATTTAGTCAGAGCTCACTCACAGAGTTGCCATGCAGCCTCTCCTCTCTCACCAGAGGGTTTTCATAGTCCACTTCATTGATTACAACCCCGCTCACCTGTGTGCTGCTCACTTTGGAGCACCTGTGGGATCCTCTACTCTGGAGCTCTCCATGGTGCTGAACCTGTTGTGCCATTTATTTTTACCACTAATTTGCCATTTTTGCACATTTACCCGGCCCTAATTACCTCATTCAAAAATCCAGCTCCGTTAGGTCACCCGCAGGGGTGTTCTTGATACTTCCTGAAAGATTCAGCGTGATACGTAGGGACACTCATGTGTCACGGGAGCAAGGGGGGCAGCACGAGACCCGGAACTGGGGGCTAACTCACCATTCAAAACAATGGGCGCGGATGTGAATTTTGTAAATAAACAAGACACGTATCGGTATTTCGGTATTTAGCCGGAATATTAGAAAATACCTCACTGATTCATAACAGGTCTAAAGTCATGTTATAGCAGTCGGGCGCACTTAGTGACAAGCAAGAGAACAGTAAAACGGACAGGTTTTGGGATTCTGGAGTCTGGCGTTATTGGGCGTAACCCATAAGAGAGCGCACCCCGATCCCCCAGTAAAAACAGTGGAAGTAACTCCAGAGTGTGTCCCTACGTGTCGCATGTACAATTAAATGGCCGGACACAATTCTGCTCACACTCACTCACATTCACAAGGTTTGCTCTCCCGCATTCAGTTGGTGGGACGGCGGCACGGCGCTGTAAGCGGGCAAACGAAACGAGTGTTGTACTTTGTGATGTAAAAACAGCTCGTTTGGAGCCATTTTTTCCTTACATGGCTGGTGTGGGGATCTGTTTTGAGACTTCCATGATGTTTATATACTGTAGCACACCCAAGTCCTTTATAATCAAAGAGCCAGGGAAATCTATGGGACTTTAGGTGCAAGATCATGCGCTCAAATGTCATTTCACACATCTTGAAATAATGGTTTTAGACCATAGTGTTAACAATGCCTTTGAAATGACAATGTTGAGAAATCAAAATAAAATGTTTACCGGAATTTAAAGCAGACAAACTTTATAAACAACATCACCCCAAGGAATCTGAAAATAATCTGATTATAATCTGAAATCTCTCCCCCCCGCTCCCTCTCTGTGTCTTTCTCTCTCTACCACACAGTCGTGGTTGGAGGGTACGATAGTGGCCAGATTCCTGTCACAGTGATGTGCTCACAGGGGATTTCCCATCTCTGCCTCTTACACTGATTGACACTGATACACTGATACACTGTAACCATGGTCTCACATTCATACTGCGTATCTGTGTGTGTGCGCTCCTATCTGTGTGTTTGTGTGTGAGAGAGAAAAAGAGACAAAGAGAGAGAGAGAGAGAGAGAGAGAGAGAGAAAGAAAGAGAGAGAGAGAAGGCGACCGGCATGCTGTGTGTGCATTTCAGTGTAAGTGCACGAGGGCAGGCGTGTGTAGTAGTGTGTAGTAGTGTGTGTAGTATGTGTGTAGTAGTGTGTAAATAGTCAATAATAGCCGACACTTGTCAGCCCTCTTCTCTGCACACACAAAGCCTGTGGTTGGGCCATTGTTGAACTCCGCCTCTCCACGCTTCCCCCTAACTGGGCCTCTCAAGCAGAGATAATTATGCCTATTGTGGCCCTTGCACACACACACGCACGCACACGCACGCATGCACGTGAACGCACACACACACACACACACACACACACACACACACACACACACACACACACACACACACACACACACACACACACAACACACACACACACACACACACACACACACACACACACACACACACACACACACAGGCCTACACTTATTTGTGCTAATTAACACACCCACCCACGTGTCTACTCAACCTAACTGAGTAAAAGATGGCTGCCAGCGCCCCATCTGTTTCTGCCCCGCTCCCAGTCGTTCTCGGCACACTGGGGCAAACAGGAGAGGGGCAAAAAGGATGCAGAGGAAGAGGGAAACAGACTGTAGGACAAGTTATAGAAATCCACGGAAATTGG
>NC_139623.1:29019670-29027170 GCF_964638095.1 Poromitra crassiceps | reverse complement strand
GAGCCTAACGACCCCAACACCAGGCTCCTGCAAGACAGAGCCTAACGACAACAACACCAGGCTCCTGCAAGACAGAGTGTAACGACCCCAACACCAGGCTCCTGCAAGACGGAGCCTGGTGTTGTTGTCGTTATGCCTACATTCCACTAGGTCCGTGTTCGGTCCGTCTGCGCTGCGGTACGGCATCGGAGCCGATACGTTTCCACTCTAATCATTGTGTCAACTCCCACCTACTCCGCTGCGTTGCGTGTCTACTCCGTCCCAGCTCCGACGATCCGGAGCTCTCCGAAAAAGATACGCAAGGGTTCTATTTTTCACGGATGACGGAGCAAAGCCGCAGCAAGTTGGGCGGAGCCAGGCATGAAATCAACAGGGCAGAGGTGTTTACAGCATTCAATATCAAGCCAGAGGACAAATATGTATGAGGAAAAGTTCATAATTGAAGTGGAAAACCACAAAATAATATATGACACAACACATCCTTTTTACAAGGACAACACCAAGCAAGCCCACCCCTCCTCTGCTCCTCCAGTTGGGAACAATGATCTTCTGCATGTTTGTCGTTGTATTTATCCCACATACAAATTGTCTAGCTCGATTTTACAGTGATAACCTGTGGGTCTCGTCACTCTAGCTGTCTGGCGGAGCAGAGCCGTGACGTGCTCTGCACGCAGCCGGTTAGTGTTGGCGCAGCACAGAGCACGGAGCAAAACCGGAGAACAGCTGCAACGCAACGCAATGCAACCAGTGCAATCCCGGCGTTAGGCTCTGTGGCCTCTGACAGGGCCACTCTCCTGGCCCTGTCTGCAGGAGCCTGGTGTTGGGGTCCACTTGCTCCCTTTTATATAAGGAAGATGTAGTTTGTGTTGTCTAATCATTTCCCCTTGGTTTTAGTAATAATAAATTATTGTTTTAACTTTTACTTTGTATGACCCCTCATTTCTTACTTCCTTGAGCCAGGTTGTAACATATGAGGGGAGTCATACACCAAAGTAAAAGTTAAAACAATAATGTATTAAGTACAACTAAGGGAAAATAACTAGACAAGACAAACTACATTCAAACAAATGAACAGAACAAAAGGTGAATCAGTGAGGAGGGAGAGACTGAATGAATCGTTTGATTCAATGAGTGCACCCACTCAGCCTAACGACCCCAACACCAGGCTCCTGCAAGACGGAGCCTAACGACCCCAACACCAGGCTCCTGCAAGACAGAGCGTAACGACCCCAACACCAGGCTCCTGCAAGACAGGGCCTAACGACCCCAACACCAGGCTCCTGCAAGACAGAGCCTAACAACCCCAACACCAGGCTCCTGTAAGACAGAGCCTAACAACCCCAACACCAGGCTCCTGTAAGACAGAGCCTAACAACCCCAACACCAGGCTCCTGCAAGACAGGGCCTAGTGACCCCAACACCAGGCTCCTGCAAGACAGAGCCTAATGACCCCAACACCAGGCTCCTGCAAGACAGGGCCTAACGACCCCAACACCAGGCTCCTGCAAGACAGGGCCTAACGACCCCAACACCAGGCTCCTGCAAGACAGAGCCTAACAACCCCAACACCAGGCTCCTGCAAGACAGAGCCTAACGACCTCAACACCAGGCTCCTGTAAGACAGAGCCTAACGACCTCAACACCAGGCTCCTGCAAGACAGAGCCTAACAACCCCAACACCAGGCTCCTGTAAGACAGAGCCTAACGACCTCAACACCAGGCTCCTGCAAGACAGGGCCTAATGACCCCAACACCAGGCTCCTGCAAGACAGAGCGTAACGACCCCAACACCAGGCTCCTGCAAGACAGAGCCTAACGACCCCAACACCAGGCTCCTGCAAGACAGAGCCTAACAACCCCAACACCAGGCTCCTGCAAGACAGGGCCTAACGACCCCAACACCAGGCTCCTGTAAGACAGAGCCTAACAACCCCAACACCAGGCTCCTGCAAGACAGAGCCTACCGACCCCAACACCAGGCTCCTGTAAGACAGAGCCTAATGACCCCAACACCAGGCTCCTGCAAGACAGAGCCTAACGACCCCAACACCAGGCTCCTGTAAGACAGAGTGTAACAACCCCAACACCAGGCTCCTGTAAGACAGGGCCTAACGACCCCAACACCAGGCTCCTGTAAGACAGAGCCTAACGACCCCAACACCAGGCTCCTGCAAGACAGAGCCTAATGACCCCAACACCAGGCTCCTGCAAGACAGAGCCTAACAACCCCAACACCAGGCTCCTGTAAGACAGAGTGTAACGACCCCAACACCAGGCTCCTGCAAGACAGAGTGTAACGACCCCAACACCAGGCTCCTGCAAGACAGAGCCTAACGACCCCAACACCAGGCTCCTGCAAGACAGAGCCTAATGACCCCAACACCAGGCTCCTGTAAGACAGAGCCTAACAACCCCAACACCAGGCTCCTGCAAGACAGAGCGTAACGACCCCAACACCAGGCTCCTGCAAGACAGAGTGTAACGACCCCAACACCAGGCTCCTGCAAGACAGAGCCTAACGACCCCAACACCAGGCTCCTGCAAGACAGAGCCTAACGACCCCAACACCAGGCTCCTGCAAGACAGAGCCTAACGACCCCAACACCAGGCTCCTGCAAGACAGAGCCTAACAACCCCAACACCAGGCTCCTGCAAGACAGAGCCTAACGACAACAACACCAGGCTCCTGCAAGACAGAGCCTAACAACCCCAACACCAGGCTCCTGCAAGACAGAGCGTAACGACCCCAACACCAGGCTCCTGTAAGACAGAGCCTAACAACCCCAACACCAGGCTCCTGCAAGACAGAGCCTAACAACCCCAACACCAGGCTCCTGCAAGACAGAGCCTAACAACCCCAACACCAGGCTCCTGTAAGACAGGGCCTAACGACAACAACACCAGGCTCCTGCAAGACAGAGCGTAACGACCCCAACACCAGGCTCCTGCAAGACAGAGCCCGGAGAGTGAGAGGGCGGTCACACTTTTAGATGTTTTATTACATAAAGTGTAGGAAACCCATGACCATAATACGGTAGTCATATATTCTGTAATAGTGTTACTTATGTTCAGAATACTATCGTGAAAATAAATGATTACCCTTTTTGCTGGGGACCCCCTGGAACCCCTTCAAGGACCCCAAGAACGAACCACTGTGCTAGAATACTGGCTATTTACCTCACCTGCACACACTGTAATTTTTTCTCCTTCCTCTTGTATTCTTCTCACAATCTTTGCTGTTTTTCTTTTGCTGTGCAAATAAACAAGGCCAAAGTGTGTGGCAGGTGGATTAGACAGAGCATGGTCGGGCATCTTCTCTGGACCACCATGTGGCCCCAGCCATCTGCTGGTCCAGTCTCTATTCATCGGAGCCGCTCATTAGCTTTCTGCTGGTTAGCCTGCGCCTGCCTCGTTCTGCGAGCTCAACCTCTCTGTCCCGCTGTGATTTATAGGCCCTTTTTTGAGGTGGCAAAGCAGGAAGTAAAGCAGGTGTAAGCAATAACATTAATAAGGGCCCAGGCACTGGAACATCTAAATGGAATGGAACCATCATTAAAGGATGGCTTTACCGGTAATCAACCCACTTTGTATCATATATAATCTCGGTAATGTAAGCACATGGGCAGTGTTTTACCTTCTCTCTCTGTTTACCTCATGGAGTAAAATGCTCCTGCTGCTGCCTGCAGAAACTCCGCCCCCACCAGCTGCAAGGCATTAAGGCTTGTTAAGGCTCTCCATGCGATTCTCCATGGATGTGCACATACTTAAAAAATAAAAGTAAACAATAACAGCTGCCCTCGGAGCAGATTCTGCCTCACCAGCAGAACTTCCGCAGCTCTGTTGTGACGTAAAACGTGTCACAACGGGGCGCTTTGCCAGAGGAGCAAATGGGAGATCTCTGTGAAGAAAACAGAGAGCGAAGGTAAACACTGCCCATGTGCTTATATTACCAAGATTATTAATGATACAAAGTGGGTTGATTACCGGTAAAGCCATCCTTTAATAGTATTGGTTACACCTCTCACCCACTCTGTCACTGTGTGCTCTCTCTCTCTCTGTCTCTCTGTCTCTCTCTCTCTCTCTCTCTCCCCCTCCCTCCCTCCCTCCCTCCTTCAGCTCCAATATTTTGGAGGGTTTTGCCCCACTGTCTGAAAAATAAGGGCATTTACAACATTTTGGGGGCACTTTAAAAAATAGTAATTAGTGCATAAAGTTGCTAAAGCATAGTGTAAACAACACGGCTGTTGTGTGAGTGTTTTTCTTCGTCATCTTCTTTTGTTATGATTGGCGGTTGGCAACGCTTGCAGGTGCTGATTGTGTGTTAGAGATGGAATGGAAATTAAATGAATTGAATGAAAATAAAATTATCAAAATTTTGGGGGTAATTTTTGCCCCGCGATCATGGTTTTTAGGAGCATTCTGAGATTTCTTGGGGCATTTTTGCCCTTGCCCCTGGCTAATTTCTTACACTGATTCCCATCCACGACTCCTATCTCTCTCTCTCTCTCTCTCTCTCTCTCTCTCTCTCTGTCTCTCTCTCTCTCTCTCTCTCTCTCTCTCTCTCTCTCTCTGTCTCCGCTCCAGCTCCCCTCCTTCAGATCACTGCTCAGATTAGCAGGCCTCCATTGTCTCTTGAGGGTCAAACATGTATGAGGCTTAGCTACAGGGATGGTGTGGGACAGGGGAGCGGGAGGGAAATAGGTCAGTCTGTTGCACCCCCTCCCCTCTTAAACCCCTCGCTGTCCTGGCTGGACAAGAAAGTGGGGCAGGCAAGGGGACATGCACAAGCACACACACACACACACACACACACACACACACACACAGGCGCACACACAGGTGCACACACATGCGCGCATGCACACGCACACACACACACACACACACACACACACACGCACACACACACACTTAAGAGTATTGTGGCTCCAGATGGGGAGCATGTGCGTATAACAAAATGGGAACCTGTTGGGGTTCAGAGGTCATGGCCGTGTCGTGTTATGTCATCAACTCGACCTTCATAGCAGTATGTGATCAAGCTACTGATCAGGGTCTCCATATAATGCTTCAGCTAATATGAAGACATGAGGAAATATAGGATTTATATTGTTTTTTTCTTTCTTAGAAGCCTCAATATTCTCATTCTTTCTTACTTTAGACAAGAGCAGAGGACAAAGTGGAGGAGACTCAGGAAAGAGCAGACACACTCTGGTGGGATTCAACTCCAGGTTAGTGTCGAATGGAGAATGGAGTTCAATTCTGGACTCAACTTTAGGCAAAGGCATATTTAGCACTTAATTTCTCTCCCTCTTGATCAATCAAAACATGCATAAGGAATAAGACAAAACAAGTCTTACAGTTAGAAAACGGCATCCGTACACACAAGCACGGACGCACGCACACGCACACACACACACACACACACACACACACACACACACACACACACACACACACACACACACACACACACACACACACACACACACACACACAGAATAAACTCTTTGAAAGATGCCTGTCATTGTTTGAATGGCTGCACAATCCCTGGCATACAGAAAGAGCGTTCACTCACAAAATCAATTTTAATTTTGCCATCTTCATTAGACCTATCTAGGCAGTCCTGAGTGAAGACAGAGAGATCGACAGGGGGAGAGGGAGAGAGAGAGAGAGAGAGAGAGAGAGAGCACAGTGGATAGTTTGAGAGTCAGAGAAAAGTTGACATTTTCTGGGAAACGAAAGGTGGGATCACGATGCCAAAAGGACTATTATATATTTTTTCAACCCGAATCCACCATCCATGAGTCTCTACGAGTTACGGTTGCGGAGATACGTCCGCCCTGCATGCAGGACTACAGCAGAGAGACAGAGGACAGGAGATACGTCCGCCCTGCATGCAGGACTACAGCAGAGAGACAGAGGACAGCGGGGGTTGGAAGTTTCAAGTCACTGACCAAACACTCTATTTAAGTGATTGCTGCCAGAATATAGAATATAGAGCCATTTAACACTTATTTTAACACAAAAACATCACTGAATGCAGCTTTAAGAAGACCTTCAGACCATTTAGCCTCTCCCTCCTCTGATGCACCTTTTGTTCTGTTTATTTGTTTGTTCAATGTATTGTATAATGTTTGTGTTGTCTAGTTATTTTCCCACTGTTTTAGTTAAATTATTGTTTTAACTTTTACTTTATTGTATGACTTCCTTGAGCCGGGTTGTAACATATGAAGGGAGTCATACACCAAAGTAAAAGTTAAAACAATAATTTATTAACTCAAACTAAGGGAAAATAACTAGACAACACAAACTACATTAAACAAACAGAACAAAAGGGATAGAGTCTGGATGGTCTGAGGTCAGCCCAGTGAGTACACTGGGCCCAGGTGCACCCAATCAATCTAACGACCCCAACAGCAGGCTCCTGAAAGACAGGGCCAGGAGAGTAGGAGGGTCATCACACTTCTACAGTAGATGTTTTATTACAGAAAGTGTATGAAACCCATGTGACCAAAATAGTCGTACATTCTGTTATTGTGTCACTTGTGGATCCCTGGGGGTCCCAGACCCCACTTTGACAACCACTGTGCTAGAATACTCATCAAATCCTCTTGGCTATTTAGCTCACCTGCACACTTGTTTTAGCATTTGTGTTCTTTGAGAACCACTGGTTTATATAACCACGTGTGTTATACCACGTGTATGAATATTTTACTGTAGCAGGGTTTCCATCCAAAGGTATTGCAACTTTTAGAAATTTTCAGAAAGTCGGCAAAGGAAAATGCGAAATAATGCGCGTTTCCATCCGCTGCTATTATGCGAATTATAGAGCTGTCAATCACCTCGTGTTTGAGGCTGTCTGAGCTGCTGATCAGCTGCTAGACCCGATATACAGCTGTATTAAACACGTCTAACGTTATTCATTTAAAGTTTCTTGATGATCTGGGGCAGCTGTAGCTCAGGAGGTAGAGCGGGTCGTCACTAATCGCTTTGGATGAAAGAGGTCGGTGGTTCGATTCCCGGCTCCTCCAGTCTGCATGTCGAAGTGTCCTTGGGCAAGATACTGAACCCCAAATTGCTCCCGATGGTGTGCCAGCACCCTGCGTGGCAGCTTGCCACCATCGGTGTATGAATGGGTGAATGTACCTACTGATTGTAAAGCGCTTTGGATAAAAGCGCTATATAAATGCAGGCCATTTACCATTTACCATGATCTACAAGTAGACAAAGGTACCATAAACTTTAAGCAATTTCTGGATTACCAGGTGCGACTCGGCAAGCATAAGGTTATAATCCACGGAGCAGATAGTAAGCGAATACAATTTCATTCAATTCTAGAAGTCAGTCACCTTAAAGTTAATATCCCAGTCTTCTGTTTACCACGGCGGGTATTGTGCTGCGTAGCCTATTTAACATTATTTACCGTGTGTAGCCCTATTGTGTAGGGCCTACACAATAGTGCTACACACGGTAAATAATGTTAAATAGGCTACACTGTAG